>NW_022309166.1:0-15612 GCF_002776525.5 Piliocolobus tephrosceles
GCGGGGCAGGGCATTTTCACTTCTTTTGTGATTCTTCAGTTACTTCAGGCCATCTGGGCATATACGTGCAAGTCACAGGGGATGCGATGGCTTGGTTTGGGCTCAGAGATCTGACACTGGGTTCCCCCAGGCTCCTATTCCATGGTTGCATGCACCTTGAGGGCACCCACATGGTTTGTCCATCGCCTGTGAAAACAGAAGTATACCCTCTTCTCTCCATGTCAGTAAATCCACTGGACCTTTCCATTTTCCTTCTTCCAGGGATTTCCATAACACTTTCGGATAAACTTTCCTCTTTTCCTTTAACACTTGCCAATGTCTTTCTGCTGGAGTCTTACCATCCGTACCAGGAATCAAAAAATTTAAGGTAAATAAGGCTAAATGTAGTTTTGATTGAGGTGGTAGTTGGCCTCCTATACCCCCTTTTTGTATTTTCAACATGCATTATAATGTTTGATGTGCCCACTCTACAATGCGTTGTCCTCTAGGATTATAAGGAATTCCCATTTTATGGGTTATAGCCCAAAGCTGTAAGAAATTTTGAAAAGCATGACTAGTATAAGTGGGTTCATTGTCAGTTTTTAATTGCTTAGGTATCCCCATGTGAGCAAATGATGACAGACAATGTCATTGTAGATGACCAGCTGTCTCATGTGTTTGGCATGTAGCATGCAGCATATGAGAATAAGTGTCTATAGTCATATGAACATAGCTAAGCTTACCAAAGGTTGCTATGTGTGTAATGTCAGGCCTCTGAGCCCAAGCCAAGTCATCGCATCCCCTGTGACTTGCACATATATGCCCAGATGGCCTGAAATAACAAGAATCACAAAAGAAGTGAAAATGCCCTGCCCCGCCTTAACTGATGACATTTCACCACAAAAGAAGTGAGAATGGCCAGTCCTTGCCTTAAGCGATGACATTGTCTTGTGCCTGGCTCATCCCGGCTCAAAAAGCTCCCCCACTGAGCATCTGGTGACTCTCACTCCTGCCTGCCAGAGAACAACCCCCCTTTGACTGGAATTTTCCTTTACCCACCCAAATCCTATAAAAGGGCCCCACCCTTATCTCCCTTGCCTGACTCTCTTTTCGGACTCAGCCCGCCTGCACCCAGGTGATCAAAATGCTTTGTTGCTCACACAAAGCCTGTTTGGTGGTCTCTTCACACGGACCTGCATGACATGTAATATCCATTTGCCAAATTTCATTTGGAGCCAAACCTCGTGGGCTACAGCCTTCTACAGGTGTGGCTCCAGGGACATACTGACAAGTAGGACAGGCTTGTATTATAGCCCTAGTTTGGCTGCGAGGTAAATGTAACTTGCGAGTAAGGGTGGCAGTACTTTGGTACAGAAGCTCACGAGACACTTGAACTTGCTGAAACACAGAACCAATCAGCTTGTCTGCTTTCTCATTACCTAGACATAGTGGCCCAGGAAGTTGCATGTGAGAACGAATATGAGAAACATGAAAAGGACCTGCACGAGCGCGAATAACTTGTTGAAGTCTTACATATAAATTAAGCTGGCTGGGCGCGGTGGCTCACACCTGTAATCCCAGCACTTTGGGAGGTCAAGGTGAGAGGATCACAAGATCAGGAGTTGCAGACCAGCCTGGCCAATATGGTGAAACCCGGTCTCTACTAAAAATACAAAAAAATTAGCTGGGCATGGTGGTGGAGGCTGAGGCAGGAGAATTGCTTGAACCCAGGAGGCAGAGGTTGCAGTGAGCTGAGATCATTCCACTGCACTCCAGTCTTGGCAACAGAGTGAGACTCTGTCTCAAAAATGAAAGAAAAGAGAAAAAGGAAGGGAAGGGGAAGGGGAAGAGGAAGGGAGAGGGAAAGGGGAGGGGAGGGGGAGGGGAAGGGAAGGGAAGCAGTTCTGGGTCTAGTGTACTTTTTTTTTTTTTTGAGGCGGAGTCTCGCTCTGCTGCCCAGGCTGGAGTGCAATGGCCAGATCTCAGCTCACTGCAAGCCCCGCCTCCTGGGTTTACGCCATTCTCCTGCCTCAGCCTCCCGAGCAGCTGGGACTACAGGCGCCCGCCACGTCGCCCGGCTAGTTTTTTGTATTTTTTTAGTAGAGATGGGGTTTCACCGTGTTAGCCAGGATGGTCTCGATCTCCTGACCTCGTGATCCGCCCATCTCGGCCTCCCAAAGTGCTGGGATTACAGGCTTGAGCCACCGCGCCCGGCTAGTGTACTTTTAATTGTAGCAGTTCCTGTGTGACTGGCTACATTTACAACATAAGCTGAATCACAGACAATGTTGATAGGATCTGAAGCTGTGAGCTGTAAAACCTGAATGACTGCAATTAGCTCTGAGTGTTGAGCTGAAACTCCAGAGGTCATTATTGTTTGAATATGTTTTGGTCCATAGATAGTGGCAGGACCTTTGAAAGAGCCATCAGTAAAATAAGTCTGTCCACCTGCAATAGGCTTGTGATGAGTAATCACAGGAAGAATGAAATAATGGATTTTATAAAACTGTAAAATTTTGTCTTGAGGGGTAGTGGTTATCTATAGCACCCATGAAGTCTGCAAAAGTAGTTTGCCAGGCAGTCGACATTTCCCAAGCTGTGGCTTGTTGCTGGGAGTATAAAGGAGCAATAATTTTGTCAGGGTCATATCCCGTAAGCATTTTTGACCTATGCCTGCCCATAGTCACAATCTGTGTAATTAAAGAAAGATAAACTTGCAGGGTTTTGACTGTTTGATTAGGTAGAAAGAGCCATTCAATTACTGTTACAGACTTGTCTATGAACTGGTCCAAAAGTCCTGTTGGAGAGTTGGGTGTAGGAAGAATAAACAAAAGCAAGGGTTTTTGCAGTTGTAGCCTTGGAGCATGTCTCTGCAATAACCTTTGCTCTACAAGCCATAATTCAGCTTCTGCCTCTTTAGTTAATTGCTGCAGGGAATTTATAGAAGAATCTCCTTGCAGGGTTTGGTAAAGATGTGTAAGTTGGTAGGTAGCAATACCTAACATCAGCCATAGCCAATTAATATCTCCTAATAATTGCTGAACATCATTTAAAGTCTGTAACCTGTCTTTATGGAGAACTACTTTCTGAGGCCGTACACTTCTCTCTAACAATAGTTCCTAAGTATTGGTATGGGGAAGTTGTTTGTACCATTTTGGGAGCTATTTGGAGATTCCATTTAGTCAAAGCCTGCTTTGTTTCTCTGAGTAACTGATGTAGGATTTGATCTGTAGGAGCAGCCAAAAGAATATCATACATAAAATGAATGGTGTAAGCAGTAGGAAATGTATTCTGAGGCTCCTTTAATGCCTATCCTACAAAATGCTGACATAGCATAGGACTGTTAAGCATGCCCTGGGGTAAACTCTCCATTGATAATGAGAAACAGGTTCTCTTTGATTAATAGAAGGCACAGAGAAGATGAATCGAGGCTTATCCTTCTGTGTAAGGGTATAGTAAAGAAGCAATCCTTAAGATCTATTACTACAAGAGGCTAGTCTCTTGGAATAGCTGCTGGAGATGGTAAGCCTTTTTGTAAGGCACCCATCAGTTTTATATGTGCATTAATAGCTCTTAAATAATGTAGCAGTCGCCATCTTCTGGACTTTTTTGTAATAACAAACACTGGAGAATTCCAGGGGCTGACTCTTCTATGTGTCTGGCATCCCATTGTTCTTTTACTAGCTGCTGAAGTTGTGTCAGCTTCTCCTGAAATAGGGGCCATTGATCCACCCATATGGGTTTGTCACTGAGCCATTCTAATGGTAAGGCAGTGGGTGCAGGAGAAATATCAATGACCCCCGTCAGAAATCCTGATGTCCTAGCTAGCCCTTTTCTATCTGTTTTTCCAGTTACTGATAATCGAGTTAGGATTTCTTTGAAATTTTCCTACACCTTTTCCCTCTGATATCCCATGTTCTTCCTCATTTTAAATCCTGGATTATCAAAGTTTTTATTTGTAAGTTTCATATCCCGTGCTGTAAGTAAGTCTCGACCCCATAAATTGATAGCTGTATTTGAAACATAAGGCTGAAAAGTACATGACTGTCCATCTGGAACAAGACAAGATAAAATCTCAGGGCTCTGTTGAACACTTTGAGCTGTTCCTACTCCCACTAGGGACCTAGAAGTTAATTGCAAGGGCCAGGATGGGGGCCAGTAGTCTTTAGATGTTACTGATACATCAGCTCCTGTATCCATAAGCGCATAAAATTTTTTTCCTTTAATTTGTACTACACAGGTAGGTCTATTAGAGGCTATGGGTTGGGATACATAGATTCCCATGTAGTTGTGCTCCTAAACCCTTTATTTCCTTGTTTCTCCTTTTGTGCAGAAGGGTGTAATTTGCAGGGAATAAGCAATAATTAGCAATATATTCTCCCGGTTCAAAAACCTAAAGATGTTGTGACATTAAAACTACTTGAATTTCTCCTTCATTATTGGAGTCAATCACTCCTGGGACTACAGTCCCTTGTAAATTAAGATGGCTTTTGCCTAAAATTAGTCCCACGTATGCTGTTGGTAAAGGTCCCCAAATACCAGTGGGAACTTTGATAGGTTTGTCTCCCCCTAGTAATGTGATTCTTTCTCTGGCGGTTAGATCTAATTCTGCACTTTGTGGTGTTCCTGGGGTGAGGGAATCAATGTGCCTCCAGGAACTTATCCCTTCCCTGAAACGGGGTTGAGGTCTGGACTGGGAATGCCCTCATTGTTTGTGGGGCCCGGGTCTAGACCCCATCTTGTTTCCTGGCATGGGGGTGCCATTCTGATGAAATTTTGAGCAACACCAATTAGCCCAGTGATTTCCTTTGTTACAGCAAGGACAAAGTCCTGGCGTTTTTTCTGCTGGGTGGGACACTGTATTGTAAGGTCGTTTCTGTCCTGAGATCTGGCAGCATTCCTTTTTAAAATGTCCAGTTTTTCCACAATTATAACATTTTCCCATTTTAGGGTTTAACCCTTGGCTCCTTTTAGATTTGTCAGCTGCTAAATTAGCCATTGCTTGTGCTAACATTGCAGAGTGATGAAACTCAGTTCCCACATCCTGACAATTTCCCAAGTTTTTTGTATACCTCACCAGTGCCAGTTCATGTTTACAATCCATGTTTGCATTCTCAAAAGCTAGAGTTAAGGTTAGCATTTCTGCAGCTGCGGTATGAGGAATTTGACACTTCACTGCCTCTTGCAATCTTGCAAGAAAATGTGCATAGGGCGGCCAGGTGCAGTGGCTCAGGCCTGTAATCCCAGCACTTTGGGAGGCCGAGACGGGCAGATCACGAGGTCAGGAGATTGAGACCATCCTGGCTAACATGGTGAAACCCCATCTCTACTAAAATTACAAAAAATTATCCGGGCGTGGTGGCAGGCACCTGTAGTCCCAGCTACTTGGGAGGCTGAGGCAGGAGAATAGTGTGAACCCGGGAGGCGGAGCTTGCAGTGAGCCAAGATCGTGCAACTGCACTGCAGCCTGGGCAACAAAGCAAGACTCTGTCTCAGAAAACAAAAAAAAAAAAAAAAAAGAAAGAAAGAAAATGTGCATAGGGCTCTTGCAATCCTTGCATGATACATAAAAAAGTTTGTACTGGGACTCCCTCTTCAGGAATTGTGGCCCAGGTGCATTTAGCGGCCTGTGCGCACTGCTGATAAGCAGCGTCTGGGAGTGCCATTTGATATTCCAGGTCTGAATAAGGGCCATTACCTAACAGCATATCCTCTGTAATGTCTCTGTGTCTAGCAACATGATTCTGTCTAGCCTGGTCTGCACATATTTCTTGCCAATTTAAATTCCATGTCAGATATGCGCTAGTGGACAACCAAGCTCGCTCCAAGTGTTTTACATCAAAGGGTAAAAGACTCGTAGCACCAAACATGGATTCTAGCAATCCTAAGGTAAATGGGCTTTGTATACCATTATTTACCACACTCGCTTTTAATTCCTTTAACAACTTAAACTCTCGTGGAGTGTGTTCATGAATAATCTACTGTGGATTATTTGGATCAGGCCTTACAGAAATAGGAAAAGCACAAGGTCCTAAGGACTCTCCAGCTATGGCAGCAGAACGTAAAATTCTTTGTATTGGGGTCTCTATTTCTGCTACTGAAGGAAGCGGTACAGATGTTTCTGCAACTGGAGGAGGCGGTATACGCCAATTTTTATCCTCCCTACCCTGTTCTTTATTTTCAATTGGAGCTGTGGGTGGGACAACAGATTCTTTCAGATTTTTAGATTCAGCCTGCTGCCCCGCAGAATAATAAGAAGATAATGGCAGAAGTACAGTACGAATTAAACTCCAAGTGGAAAAAACAGAAGAATCAACTTTAGGACCTTTTTGATGAGTCTGTTTTTTTTTTTTTTTTTTTGAGACAGAGTCTCGCTCTGTCACCCAGGCTGGAGTGCAGTGGCAGGATCTCAGCTCACTGCAAGCTCCGCCCCCCGAATTTACACCATTCTCCGGCCTCAGCCTCCCGAGTAGCTGGGACTACATGAGCCCGCCACCTTGCCCGGCTAGTTTTTTGTTTTTTTGTTTTTTTTTTTGGAGGCGGAGTCTCACTCTGTCACCCGGACTGGAGTGCAGTGGCCAGATCTCAGCTCACTGCAAGCCCCGCCTCCCAGGTTTACGCCATTCTCCTGCCTCAGCCTCCCGAGTAGCTGGGACTACAGGCGCCCACCACCTCGCCCGGCTAGTTTTTGTATTTTTAGTAGAGACGGGGTTTCACCGTGTTCGCCAGGATGGTCTCGATCTCCTGACCTCGTGATCCGCCCGTCTCGGCCTCCCAAAGTGCTGGGATTACAGGCTTGAGCCACCGCGCCCGGCCACTGATGAGTCTGTTTTAATCCTTCTCCTGCTCTAGCTCAATTTTCCACATCAAGAGTGCCTGCCTAATGGCCGGGCGTGGTGGCTCATGCCTGTAATCCCAGCACTTTGGGAGGCCAAGGCGGGTAGATCACGAGGTCATGAGATCGAGACCATCCTAGCCAACATGGTGAAAACCTGTCTCTACAAAAATACAAAAAGTTAGCCAGGCGTGGTGGTGCATGCCTGTGGTCCTAGCTACTCGGGAGGCCGAGGCAGTGGAATCGCTTGAACCCAGGAGGCAGAGGTTGCAGTGAGCCAAGATTGCGCCACTGCACTCCAGCCTGATGACAGAGAAAAACTTTTTCTCAAAAAAAAAAAAAAAAAAAAAAAAATGCCTGCCTGTGGAAACCATGGGTTATGTGTAATAACCTTTTATGGCTTCTGCAGGAGGTTAGTTAGTGCCTGTGAATTAACCTGAGCTCCAGACTGTCTCAACAGAACTTTAAGCAACTGCACATAATGTTTTTCTTTTTTTTGAGACGGATTCTCGCTCTGTCGCCCAGGCTGGAGTGCAGTGGCCGGATCTCAGCTCACTGCAAGCTCCGCCTCCCGGGTTTACGCCATTCTCCTGCCTCAGCCTCTGAATAGCTGGGACCACAGGTGCCTGCCACCTCACCCGGCTAGTTTTTTTTTTTTTTTTTTTAGTAGAGATGGGGTTTCACCAGGTGAGCCAGGATGGTCTCGGTCTTCTGACCTTGTGATCCGCCCGTCTCGGCCTCCCAAAGTGCTGGGATTACAGGCTTGAGCCACTGCGCCCGGCCCAATGTTTTTCTTTAATAGACAAATTCTGCCTCTTGTTACCCTGATTCAGAAAACTTCCCATTCCCAGTACTTCTTTAAAGCACTGCTCCCAGTACCTCTTTAGGGCACTGACTTTATATCTGCTGCCAGCAGACTTGTCCTGGGGTCCCTGTTCGCCTTGTCAATTTCAGTTCCTCTGCTCCAGCGGACCTTCTTTGTTCACATCCTTGAAGTCCCTGTTTGGGCGCCACTTTGTAGAGCACCTGATTCTGTTGCTGATTGGGGGCGCCACTTGTAACCTGCATGGACCTGGGGGACTGAACAAAGGGGGGCGAACGCAGGAATAAAAGACAAGAGACAAAAGAGTATATTTGGAAGAAGGGGTCGGGGGCACCTTGCCTCTAGTGGACAAGGGCCCTGAGCTTTACACAGCCCTCCATATTTATTAGGCAAAACAGATAGCAATAAATGGGGGGGGTGATTGTCGGGTAATAGTCAGCTGTTTGGTTCACAGCAGCTTTGCCAGACTGTATCCTTCGGACAATAGGCAATAGATTTCTCAGTAGATAACTTCAAGGAGTCTGGTGCCAGGGAGTGAGGCCCTCAGCAAACCTTTTGGTGGCAGGCACAGTGTGAGTTTGCTCACATCTTGCATTCGTGATACACAGTTTGCTGTTTGATCATATAGCCTCCAGTGGAATGCTGAGTTGGTCACAATCCCTTTGGCCTTTTCGGTTCCCAACATCTGACCTGAACACTGGCCTCTCCTATCATCTCCCTGCTCCGGCATCACTGCCTCTTTGCTGGTCCTCACCCAACCTTCCTGGGGCCTTTGCAGTTTGATTCCTCTGCCTGGAATTCCCTGCCTTGCCTAAGGCCCATAACCACTTGAGTTATTTTCTCCCCATTCAGGTCTGTGCCTTCTCTGAACACTTGAACTCAAAACCCTGACTCTTTCACCTTCACTCTGTTCACCTTCCTTGGGTTATTCTTAGTGCTTTATCACCAATATATTTCCTATCAGTGTATCTGTATGTTGCCGTTTTCCCACACTGGAATGTAGAATCTGTAGAAAGGACTTTGTTTACTGCTTTATTTTCAGTATCTAGGTCAATGCCAGGCTAATACTAGTGTAAACCAAAAATAAAATCCCAAACCCTCCATCCCCTGCTGACTGGATGGACCCCCTTCTGGGCCAAAGGGACCCCAGAGAAACCTGAAAAAAACAAAACAAAACCAAAAAAACCCATAATTATTGGCTATGACAAGAAGCAAAGTGGAACACACCTTGTTGTACCCCCTCCCTTTTGGAGTGTAGTCACAACTGGCCAGGATTAACATTAAAATAAAGATCCTAAGACTCACAAACACACTCTTTGTGGCAGTAAGGTCCAAACTCCAACCTGACTGATATAGCATCACATGACAGATAGCAGACTCTGAAGGAAATCAAGATGTTTTATTTACCCCAAAATATATTTCTTTGAAATATTTTGAAATGGCCCTGGAAAGCCATCTTTTGTGTGGGGAATTTGCATCTGTAAAGAATCTCCATTAATGCAGCCAGGTCTTTCCTGAATCTAGGAGAGGTTAAACAAGAGTTTAACATACCTTTTAAGATCTGAAAAGAGACATTTACCATCAATTATCTGAGAGGGCTGCTGCCTATGAGGCTTCATCCATATAACAAGAACCTTGGTCTCCACAACCTCTCCCTTAACTCAGTAATTTCCTTCTGTTGACAGTCTTTAGACAAAACGTGACTCTTTAAACCAATTGCTAATCAGAAAATCTGTAAACTCCCTGCTTCAAGATATCCCACCTCTTTAGGCTAAACAAAAGTATACCTTCCATGTGTTGATTTATGATTTTACCTATAATTCCTGTCTCCCTAAAACACATAAAACCAACCTGTAACCTGTAACTGCACTGCCTCACACACGCTTTCTCAGGACCTCTTGAGGCTGTTCATGGGCCATGGTCACTCACTGGCTCAGAATAAATCTCTTTAAATATTTTAGAGTTTGGGTTTAACTGCAACACTAGGCATTTCATAAATATTTGCGGAAGGTATAACTGAATCATCTCAACTCCTTAGAGGTGGTTCCACTGTTCTCATTCTACTGGTAAGGAAGTGAGTCTTGGGGTCATTAAGGAACTTTGCCTCTGGGCGGAAATTAAAAAGGTATGGCCGAGGAGGGTAGTGCATGCTGGTCCTTGAATCAGTCCTGCAGCATAGTCCAATCTAGAGTTGTGTATTTGAGAAAAACACCTGGATAAACTATTCCTTACTGTAGAGATGAAAATGAAATTGCCCAAGGGGTTCTCCTTGTCCACTGCCCAGACAGAACTGATTTATCAGGACGGGGGAGTCGCAATAGAGAAAAAGTTTTTTGGGTTTTTTTTTTCTTTTTTTTGAGAGAGTCTTGCTCTGTCGCCCAGGCCGGAGTGCAATGGCACAATCTCAGCTCATGGCAACCTCCTCCTCCTGTGTTCAAGAGATTCTCCTGCCTCAGCCTCCTGAGTAGCTGGGATTACAGGTATGTGCCACCATGCCCAGCTAATTTTTTTTTTTTTTTTGAGACGGAGTCTCTGTTGCCCAGGATGGAATGCAGTGGGGCGATCTCGGCCCACTGCAACCTCCACCTCCCAGGTTCAAGCGATTCTCCTGCTTCAGCCTCCTGAGTATCTGGGATTACAGGCGTGTGCCGCCATGTTTAGCTAATTTTTTTGTATTTTTAGTAGAAACGGGGTTTGGCTGTGTTGGCCAGGCTGGGTTTTTTTTTTTTTTTTTTTGGCCAGGCTGGTTTTGAACTTCTGACCTCAGATGATCCACCCACCTTGACCTCCCAAAGTGCTGGGATCACAGGCGTGAGCCACCATGCCCGGCCAGGCTAATTTTTGTATTTTTAGTAGAGATGGGGTTTCACCATGTTGGCCAGACTCGTCTCGAACTCCTGACCTCAGGTGATCCACCCGTCTCAGTCTCCCAACGTGCTGGGATTACAGGCATGAGTCACTGGGCCTGGCTGAGAAAGAGTTTAATTCATGCAGACCCAGCTGTACAGGAGACTGGAGTTTTATCAGTCTCCTAGAAAACTCCAAGATAGGGATTTTAAAGGATAATATAGTGGGTAGGGGATCACAAAGTGAGGGGTGCTGATTGGTTGATCAGAGATAAAATCATAGAGAGTCAAAGCTGCCCTCTTGGGCTGAGTCACTTCTTGGGTGGGGACCACAAGACCAGATCAGCCAGTTTATGGATCTGGGTGGTGCCAGCTGATCCCATCAAGTGCAGGGCCTGCAAAATATCTCAAGCACTGGTCTTAGGTTTAATAATAGTGGTGGTATCCCTAGGAGCACTCCAGGAGGTTTCAGAATCTTGTAGCCTCCTGCTACATGACTCCTAAATTTCTAGTCTTGTGGCTAATTTGTTACTCCTGCAAAGGCAATCTAGTCCCCAGGCAAGAAGGGGTTTTGCTTTGGTAAAGGGCTGTTACGTGTTTGTTTCAAAATTAAACTATAAACTAAGTTTCTCCCCAAGTTAATTCGTCCTAAGCTCAGGAATGAACAAGTATGGCTTGGCGGTTAGAAGCAAGATGGAGCCAATTAGATCAGATCCCGTTCACTGTAATAATTTTCTCAATTATAATTTTTTCAAAGGCGGTTTCTTTTTTTTTTTTTTTTTTTTTGGGAGAGGGGGTCTTGCTTTTTCGCCCAGGCTGGAGTGCAGTGGCCGGATCTCAGCTCACTGCAAGCTCCGCCTCCCGGGTTTACGCCATTCTCCTGCCTCAGCCTCCTGAGTAGCTGGGACTACAGGCGCCCGCCACCTCGCCCGGCTAGTTTTTTTTTGTATATTTTTTAGTAGAGACGGGGTTTCACCGGGTTAGCCAGGATGGTCTCGATCTCCTGACCTTGTGATCCGCCCATCTCGGCCTCCCAAAGTGCTGGGATTACAGGCTTGAGCCACCGCGCCCGGCCTCAAAGGCGGTTTCAAAAAGGCAATGTTTGCTGGGTGTGATGGCCCACGCAGTAATTCCAGCACTTTGGGAGGCCCAGGTGGATGGATCCCTTGAGCTCAGCAGTTGTAGACCAGACTGGCCAACATAGTGAAACCCCATCTCTACTTAAAATACAAAATAGCCAGGTGTGGTGGCCTGAGCCTGTAGTCCCAGCTACTCAGAGGGCTGAGAGGGGAAAATCACCTCAGCCCGGGAAGTGGAGGCTGCAGTGAGCTGAAATGCCGCCACGGCACTCCACCTGGGCAAGGGGAGTTAAGACCCTGTCTCCAAAAAAAAAAAAAAAAAAAAAAAGGCAATGTCGTTATTCAACATAAGCCTGAGTAGGCCATTCCCATGCGCATTCCTCAGATGACATACCTACTGTATATTTGCAAAAGATCAACAGAGTTTATACGGTTAGCTAGAATTAATCCAAGATTGCTTGTTAGAAATTAACATTGCTTTTTGAAAAATTGCCTAATAAAACAATTCTTTAGCAGTGATTCCCATCTTCTATTCTATATGGTTAAGAAATATTCCATAACCATCTAGCCAAGAAAACGCCTAGTGAATTCGTGTTACTCTAAGGAAGATACTACAAATATTTTAAACGACTGCTCTAAAATCAAAGGGTGGTACTGTGGTGTTGGAAATGGGAAGTCTGGAGCCGTGACCTTGGGCAAGTTACCTAACTTCTGTTTCGTTATTAATCCCGGGTCTTAAAACACTTCAGAGATAATCGTGGGAATGAAATACACACTGCAGTCCCTACCAGCACTAGGTACCCAATAAAAGATAGCTTCATTTTAATATCAAACAGAAAACCCGCACTGCAAAACTGAAACGCTTGCGTCCTACCAATGCATACCAAATTTTTGGGCCTTTCCTCTTAACCTCAAAGTGCCCCCTTGAACCTAAACGAGAATGAAAAGGAAAATGAGAAGGAAGCTGCGGGGCGTGCATTTATTTCCAGCTCTGCTGCCTGTAGAGTCGCCCGGCCCGCCGCCTGAGAACTCGAAAAGCTCTCTCTGCTCAGCCGAGTGGTTCTCCCATCTCCCGGGCGGAGACCTCACCTTGTAACGACCCCTCTCACTCCGCCCCTCCTGGAATGCGGCTGAGCGGCGGATGTCCCTTTTCGGGCGCCATAGGCCGCGTTCCTATTGGCTAGCTTTGTTTGGCGCCAAAGAGCGGAGGCGGAGGCGAGAGCCTGGCGCTGTAGGACTTAGAACGATCTAAGGAGTGAGGCGGCCGAGAGCGCAGATACCGTTTTGGCGTGAGAGCTGGTAGTTGGCAAGGCCGCAGAAGCGGAAAGCGTCCGCCATGTTCTGCGAGAAAGCCATGGAACTGATCCGCGAGCTGCACCGCGCGCCGGAAGGGCAGCTGCCTGCCTT
This sequence comes from Piliocolobus tephrosceles, assembly GCF_002776525.5. NCBI lineage: Eukaryota > Metazoa > Chordata > Mammalia > Primates > Cercopithecidae > Piliocolobus > Piliocolobus tephrosceles. Next base: position 12,970 of record NW_022309166.1, read on the forward strand.
CAACGTGAGGGGCGGGTAGACTCGGACGGGGCGTGCCGGGGTTGGGCCCGGGGCTCTGGGGCGGGGCGGCCCCCCGGCAGGGTTTACTTTCGCACCTTGTTCCCCCCGAGGTCCGGAAAAATATTGGGAAGCAGCAAAACAAAATTCAGGAGGAAAAAGAAAGCATTCTTGCTTACATTACCCAGCGATTTGGTGAATTTCCTCCTCTGAGCACATTTTAGCATTTTTCCTTGGACAGATTTGTTCCGGACCCTTAAACAAAACGTTTACAGGTGGCATGATAATTTAGCATATCTTGCCCACTCAGGCATCTAAGTGTGGTTAGGAAAAGCTAGGCCTCTGGAACCTGGCTGAGATTGTGGTTCTGTAGTGTGACTTTGGGGCAGTTACTCAAGCTTTCTGTGCTCTCAGTTTTCTCATACGCAAAAATGGGGATGGTGACGATAATAGTACACAACGCGTGATGTAGTGGACGCAAAATGAGTGGCACGTGTAAGGGTCTGTGCATATGCCTCACATACAGTAAGGGCTGAGTCAGTGTTAGCTATTAATATTCTTGTTCTCCTGCTGCTACTATTAATATTATGATTATTTGTATTTTTCTACCACTGCTACCCTAGGGAGATTGCTAAGCACTTCATGTACATTATCTCTTGTCTTTCTGATAACCCTTTGAGGGCCCGGTGCCATGATTCCTGCCTGTAATCCCAGCACTTTGGGAGGCTGAGGCGGGAGGATGGCTTGGGGCCCAGGAGTTCAAAGCTGCAGTGAGCCATGATAGTGCCACTGCATTCCAGCCTGAGTGACAGAGGGAGACCCTGTCCCAAACAAAACAAAAATAACTTTTTGATGTTTAAACCACTGATTTCCACTTTTTTCAGCTATATATGCATAGGATTGGGGAGATTTAAGTATATTGCCTAAGGTGACACAGCAGGAAAGCTAGGATTTGAACCCTGGCACTCTGGCTCCAGAGCCTGCACTCTAAATTCTGTATTTCACTTCTGTCATAGAGCAGGCATTATGTGGATATCAGGACACATTTTGCTGGAAGAGGGGCACAAAAACAGATAATAGAGTTCACCACAATAAGTGATACCAAGGAGGTGTAGCAAGGAGCACGAAGGAAAAACACCAGTATGAGCTGTGGTAGAGGAGGTGACATATGAGCCTTTCCATCCTCAAGGATGAGGTTACTGATCTGAGAAGGAAGTGAGGCATCCCAGCCAAAGGATGCTGCAGCATGAAGTCATGTAGTCACACTGGAGCGGGTGATCAATAGGGCCTTTGGGGAGGCTAGGAAGGTGGCTCACAGCCTAAATGAGTTTGTTCACTTGTAAGGCATGCTGGGAGCTGGTAGTGGATTTTAGACAAGGAAGTGATAGGGTAATTTTTGTGTTTTGAAGATAACTGTGACAGCAATATGGGGAATGGATTGAAGAGAGAAATGAATGGAACAGAGATGGCTACTGGGTGGCTGATAGAGCAGGTGAGAGGTGTGTGGTCTGAACTGTGTCAGGTCAGTGGCACTGAGATCAGTGGGTTTTAGAGGCATGAAGCAAACACGACTTGTAACTATTAGAGCAGGGGCAGAGATGGAGCCCATAATGAATGAGAGGGAGGAATCGGGATCTTGGAGGATCCTCAGGAAACTGGGTAAACAACATCAGAGTTCAGGAGATAGAGTGTGTTGGGAAAGGTAATGAGTTTTGTTTTGAACACTAAAGAGCACCTAGTCGGACAATTAGATTGTCTTACAAATGAAGAAATCGAGCCAACACAAATTATGGGTCAAGTTAAGGATCTCGTCTGAATTTACAGCATATTGGAGATAGAGCTTCAACTTGAACACAGGGTTTCCAGTTTCCAGTCAATTGTTTTTTCAACTTCAGAACAGTTACCTCATTTAAAAAGTTAGAAGGCAGCAGTCTGCAGCTCAGTAGAGATGCTGGAATGCAGGAGCATGTAAGTGCTAAAATGTGGCTGGAGAACTAGGAACTTTAAATTAGAGGCCATCTTACATATCAGGACACGGGCCTAGAGAACAGAGAGACTGTGCCAGCAGCAGGTGCGGCCAAGCTGGATTTTGGACCTGACTCTGACACTTAGTTTAGCTCTGTTTTACTCAAATTTTAAGACAAATGTTGGGTTATCACTTTGTGGGGCTAGGGGCTGGTCTTAGAAGTTGTAGAATCAGGCCAGGAGCGGTGGCTCATGCCTGTAATCCCCCCACTTTGGGAGGGCGAGGCGGGTGGATCACAAGGTCTGGAGATTGAGACCATCCTGGCTAACACGGTGAAACCCCGTATTTACTAAAAATACAAAAAATTAGCCGGGCGTGGCGGGACATGCTTGTAGTCCCAGCTACTTGGAAGGCTGAGGCAGGAGAATCGCTTGAACCTGGGAGGTGGAGGTTGCAGTGAGCCGAGATCGGGTCACAGCACTCCAGCCTGAGCAACAGAGTGACTCTGCCTCAAAAAAAAAAAAAAAAAAAGTTGTAGAACCACTCTTGGGCCGGGCGCGGTGGCTCAAGCCTGTAATCCCAGCACTTTGGGAGGCCGAGACGGGCGGATCACGAGGTCAGGAGATCGAGACCATCCTGGCTAACACGGTGAAACCCCGTCTCTACTAAAAATACAAAAA
>NW_022309166.1:16012-18600 GCF_002776525.5 Piliocolobus tephrosceles
GCCACCTCGCCCGGCTAGTTTTTTTTGTATTTTTTAGTAGAGACGGGGTTTCACCGTGTTAGCCAGGATGGTCTCGATCTCCTGACCTCGTGATCCGCCCGTCTCGGCCTCCCAAAGTGCTGGGATTACAGGCTTGCGCCACCGCGCCCGGCCCGATACTTTTTTTTAAAAGTGCATTTTTAGTAAAATTAGACCAAGCATGGTGGCTCACGACTATAATCCCAGCCAGCACTTTGGGAGGCCAAGGTGGAAGGAACGCTTGAGCCCAGGAGTTTGAGACTAGCCTGGGGCAACATAGTGAGACCCCATCTTCACAAAAAATAGAATTATCCGGTGTGGTGGCACAGATCTGTAGTCCCAGCAACTTAGGAGGCTGAGATGAGAGGATTGTATGAAGGATCCAGGAAGTTGAAACTGCAGTCAACTGTGGTCACACTATTACACTCCAGCCTGGGTGACAGGCTTAATCCCTGTCTCAAAGAGGAAAAGGTAAGAAAATTACCTTGGGCTCAGGTAGAAGTCATGCTTGCGTTTTTCACCAGGAATTACATCTTTTGAGCAGAGTTGAGTAGTTGATTTTGGAATTGTGCCATTTGTATATACCACAGCATTTTTGCCAATGCGTCTATTTTGGCTCTAAAAATAGATTGCGAAAAAGAGATGGGATTGCTTCTCTTTGGATTGTTGGCAGACCTATTGGGCAACATTTAATCATTTCAGGCTGGACATGATGACTCCCGCCTGTAATCCCAGCACTTTGGGAGGCCATGGCAGGCGGATCACTTGAGGTCAGGAGTTTGAGAGCGGCGTGGCCAACACAGCGAAACCGTCTCTACCAAAAAAAAAAAAAAAGATTACAAAAATTAGCCAGTCATGGTGGCTTACACTTATAATCCCAGCACTTTGGGAAACTGAGGTGGGTGGATTGCCTGAGGTCAGGAGGTCAAGACCAGCCTGGTGAACATGGTGAAACCCTGTCTCTACTGAAAATACAAAAATTAGCTGGACGTGGTGGTGGGCGCCTATAATCCCAGCTACTTGAGAGGCTAAGGCAAGAGAATCATCACTTGAACCTGGAAGACGGAGGTTGCAGTGAGCCAAGATTGCATCATTGTACTCCAGCCTGGGTGACAAGAACAAAACTCTGTCTCAAAAAAAAAAAAAAAAAAATTAGCCGGGCATTGGTAGTGCACACCTGTAGTCCCAGCTACTAGGGAGGCTGAGGCAGGAGAATCACTTAAACCTGGGAGGCAGAGGTTGCAGTGAGTTGAGATCACACCACTGCACTCCAGCCTGGGCCACAGAGTGAGACTCCATCTCAACAACAACAATAAAAAAAATTCAGAATTCTAATGTTTTATTTTTCCAAGGGAAAATTTGCCCCAAACTGGATATTAGAAAAACTCCTATGGCCAGTTTTTGCAGTGCAAACCAAAACCACTATTCCTTTTTCTTTTTTTGGTATTAACCTTTTAAGATCACTTTTTAAGCCGGGCCCGGTGGCTCATCCCTGTAATCCCAGCACTTTGGGAGGCTGAGGCGGGTGGCTCATCTGAGGTGAGGAGTTCGAGACCAGCCTGACCAATATAGTGAAACCCCATCTCTACTAAAAATACAAAAAATTAGCCAGGCATGGTGGTGGGTGCCTGTAATCCCAACTACTCGGGAGGCTGAGACAGGAGAATCTCTTGAACCCAGGAGGCACAGGTTGCAGTGAGCCGAGATTGTACCATTGCACTCCAGCCCAGGCAACAGTGTGAGACTCTGTCTCAAAAAAAAAGACCATTTTTTAGTAAATTATGAATTACTTGCATTATTTTTCTTTATACCTCATGCTTCAGTAGGACGATTGATATCTTTGTTCCTCAATTTTATTGATGTATAATTTACATACAACAAAATATGTATTTTAATAGATTTTTGAATTTTGACTAATATGTACATCTTTATAACCAGCACCCTGATCAAGATTTCTGTAATTATCAAAATATCTCATGTACCCCATAAATATATTTACCTACTGTGTACCTACAAAAATAAAAAAATTAAAGAAGATTTCTGTAACTTTGACCCCCTTTTGTAGCTACCTCCCACCTATAGCCTTAGGCAACCATGAATTTGCTTTCTCTGACTATAGATGGCATTATTCTTTTTGGCAAACTTTTCCTGTAAAGAGCCAGATGGAATCATTTCATATATACTCTTATGTGAGGCTTCTCTTGCTCAGTATAATGTATTTCAGTTTATCCTCGTTGTGTATGTTGTCAGTAGTTCATTCTTTTTTTTGAGACGAAGTTTCGCTCTTGTTGCCCAGGCTGGAGTGCAATGGCATGATCTCGGCTCATTGCAATCTCTGCCTCCTGGGTTCAAGCGATTCTTCTGCCTCAGCCTCCCGAGTAGCTGGGATTATAGGCGCCTGCCACCACGCCTGGCTAATTTTTGTATATTTAATAGAGACAGAGTTTCACCATGTTGACCAGGCTGGTTTTGAACTTCTGACCTCAGGGGATCCACCCACCTCAGCCTCCCAAAGTGCTGGGATTACAGATATAAGCCACCGCCCCTGGCCCGTTCTTTTTTTTTTTTTT
>NW_022309166.1:18700-29707 GCF_002776525.5 Piliocolobus tephrosceles
GCTCACTGCAAGCTCTGCCTCCTGGGTTTACGCCATTCTCCTGCCTCAGCCTCCCGAGTAGCTGGGACTATAGGTGCCCACCACCTCGCCCTGCTAGTTTTTTTTTTTTTTTTGTATTTTTTAGTAGAGACGAGGTTTCACCGTATTAGCCAGGATGGTCTCGATCTCCTGACCTCGTGATCCGCCTGTCTCGACCTCCCAAAGTGCTGGGATTACAGGCTTGAGCCACCGCCCCCTGCCCCATTCTTTTTATATTATTATTATTATTATTATTATTTGAGATGGAGTCTTGCTCTGTCGCCCAGGCTGGAGTGCAGTGGCACAATCTTGGCTCACTGCAAGCTCCAGTTCCCGGGTTCACACCATTCTCCTGCCTCAGCCTCCCAAGTAGCTGGAACTACAGATGCCCGCCACCACGCCCAGCTAATTTTTTGTATTTTTTAGTAGAGACAGGGTTTCACTGTGTTAGCCAGGGTGGTCTCTTGACCTCGTGATCCCTCTGCCTTGGCCTCCCAAAGTGCTGGGATTACAGGCGTCAGCCACTGCGCCCAGCCTTTTTATTATATTAGATATTTCAGATAAGTGGAAGGTTTATCCGTCTATCAGTTGATGGACATTTGGGTTGTTTCTGCATTTTGACTGTTATGAATAATGCTGCAAAAAACATGTGTTTTCTGTTTTCTTGAGTATATATAAATTTGGAGTAAAATTACTGGGTCATATGGTAATTCTGTGTGTAGCTTTTGAGGAACCGTCAAGTTTTTGCCCACAGGGCTATAGCATTTTACATTACCATCAGCAATGTACGAGGATTCCAGTTTCTCCACATCTCACCAACACTTGTTATAACCATGCTAATGGGGTGTGAAAGGACTATTGCTTTTTGCTAAAGTATATAAATAAAATACACAGTTCTGTATTGATAGAATATTGCCACAGAATTGGTGAGGAAATCAGTGGATTTCAATATCGGTTTATATGTTCTAGGAGGATGGACTCAGACAAGTTCTGGAGGAGATGAAAGCTTTGTATGAACAAAACCAGTCTGATGTGTAAGTTTCATAAGATTGATATTCTAAAACAATTTAATAATTAAGATGTTGAAATCGGCTGGGCGCGGTGGCTCACGCCTGTAATCCCAGCACTTTGGGAGGCTGAGGCGGGTGGATTACAAAGTCAGGAGTTTGAGATCAGCCTGGCCAACATGGTGAAACCTCGTCTCTACTAAAAATACAAAAATTAACCTAGCATAGTATTGGGCGCCTGTAATCCCAGCTACTCAGGAGGCTGAGGCAGGAGAATTGTTTGAACCTGGGAGGCGGAGGTTGCAGTGAGCCAAGATTGCACCACTTCACTCCAACCTGGCAATAGGGCAAGACTGTGTCTCCAAAAAAGAAAAAAAAAAAGATGTTGAAATCAGATAACCTTGCATTAGTTTTTGGATGTGATTTTTAAAAATTATCTGCTCTAGCTGTACAAATTAGCAGAAGTCTGAAGGAATTTGTACTGATCACTGCTTTATAAATATCTGTTGTTTCTCTGATAGGAGTTGAAAGGAATTAGAGTGGACCTAAAATAAATGACATACCTAAAATAAAAAGTAAAAATAGGCTGGACACGGTGGCTCATGGCTATAAAAGTCCCAATGCTTTGGGAGGTAAGTCCCAATGATTTGGGAGGCCAAGGCAAAAGGATCAGTTGAGGCCAGGAGTTGGAGACCAGCCTGGACATATGGCAGGACTCTGTCTCTATTTAAAAAACTAAAAATTAGCTGGGTGTGGTGGCACACACCTGGAGTCTCAGCTACTCAAAAGGGTAAGGTGGGAGGCTTGCTTGAGTGCAGGGGTGCTTGAGTGCTTTGAGGCTGCAGTGAGCTGTGATCACGTTACGGCACCCTAGCCTGGGTGACAGAATGAGATCTCCACCTTTAAAAATAATAAATAAAAATTAAAACCTAACAAAGTGAAATACATGGTTCCCACTGTTTTTATTTTTATCAACAGATGCCTTAGTGAGTTTGTTAAAGGAAGAATAGGTAGTTTATAAATGGATATAAATAGGAGCAGCAGTGATTTCTGATAGTTTGAGTGGAGTTCTCTGAGAACTAGCTATAAAAGTCTTCAGTATAGTAGGTCCAGAGAGGTGACTAGATTTATTGACTCTTTAGAACTGAGCATGGTAGCTGGCACAGTGGAGAATTTGGGCTGTACGACAAACTTCATATGTTCCTGTGTGACACCAAAGGGAGTCAAGTACTGGATCAAAGTTGAAGTATTCAAGGCCTCAACTTAGAAGTCTGTCTGTGACATGAGGTTTCCTCTTTGGACTTGTTCGCTACAGTGTTTTTATCTGTTACTTGAATATAGAGATCAGTGTTACGGCTGGTAAGATTTGTAGGGCACATAAAATGATAGGAGAGTTTCCAACTCCTGTGTTTAAGGAGAGATACAGAAAAATCTTTATAGGTGGTCTTAGGAAGTGAACCTCAACAGATCTGCAGTAAATATAAGGCAAATGTAAAGTCCTGAACTCAAGTCCCTAAGCCATTCATTGATTTACTCATGAATATGTACTAAACAAATATGTATCAATAAGTGGCTCTACTATTTCAGTGGTAAGCAACAGTGAAGATGGCTGTCCCGGGGCGGGTGGATCACCTGAGGTCAGGAGCTTGAGACCAGCCTGACCAACATGGTGAAACCCTGTCTCTACGAAAAATGCAAAATTAGCTGTGCATGGTAGTGCATGCCTGTAATCCCAGCTACTCGGGAGGCTGAGGCAGGAGAATCGCTTGAACCCGGGAGGCAGAGGTTGTGGTGAGCCGAGATCGCGCCATTGCACTCCAGCTTGGGCAACAGTAGCGAAACTCCATCTCAAAAAACAAAAAAAGATGCCTGTCCCTGGCCCTCACTGTTTAGTGCAGAAGACAGATATGAAATATAGATATGCCAAATTGGGATTCATGCAATGAAGGAAATCAGAAGAGTACAAGGAGAAAGAAAAACCAATAGAAGGTCTAGCTTAAATTGAGGGATCAGGGAACTTCTCTCCAAGGAGGAGACATTTCAGCTGAGGCTTGCAGGAGAGGCAGGCCTTAGGTAGGCAGTAACTGTGGGCATAGAACATTCTAGGTGGAGAGAACAGCATATGCAAAAGCCCCTGAATCATGGAAGAGAATGGAGCACTCTAGAAACTGACACTTAAAGAAGACCTATGTGGCTGGAGTTTGGCAAGTGGCAAAGGGTGACAGCAGATGAGGTGTAAGTGTGGACAGGTGGTGGCGTGTTTGTGTTTTAAAAGATCATCCTGGTTGCTGTGTGGAAGGGCTGAGAGGAGGGCGAAGCTGGTCACCAGGTTACTAGAGAGGTGACCCAGACTTGGTAGAAAGTGAGAAGGTTATAGATGTTTTGGAGGAGACCCTATAGGCCTTGGTTCCGTAAGGGAATGATTTTCTTGTATTCTCTGTGTTTATGCCATTTGCAGATTCATGATCCAAAATACTGTCTTCCACCTTCCTAGTTTCATCAGATTTTCATAGGGTGGCAGAAGTATATAGAACAGCCCTAGAAGACACGACAAGATGGGACATGTATTTTGCCTGTATTATCAAGGCCTAGCACAGTGCCTGGCATAGAGGCAGGTACTACATGAAGGAATTCTTTTTATATTCATCTGGTTGCTTAAAAACTCCAGTGTAAATTCTTATTCATTCAAAAGTTACATGTACTTTTTATAGAGTAAAACCAAAATTTTCAGTGTGAAAAATACTGAAGTATAGTATGTACACGTATTTGGAGATCAACAGGTATTTGTTAGATGAGTGAAAGACTATTTTGACTCTATTTTAGCTCACTTTATTGTAATGAGGATTTGGAAGCTCCACTGGAAGGGAGTAACTGTAGAATAACATGATGTAAGTCCATAACCTCATGTCCATCGTATTAGGTTTGTCTCTTATTTCAGCATGATAATGGAATCCCGAAAAGTGAACACAGTGTCTTTCAGAAAGAATAGAGATTAATCAGTGTGCAAAAATGTAGAGTACCCAATACCTAAACAAAATGTATCTGATAGCATGATCTTAGGCAAGTTGTTTAGGTTTTGGCTTTTTAACATATTAGTAAAAGCTCTGGTGTACAAATAGTTATTATTTGCTTAGGTTAACTGCTAATCACAAATGGATTAAAAACAAGCATGTGACTCACTTGTTAGTTGGCTTTGAAAATTTTACTTAGCCTGAAAAATACATATTTTTTTTTCTTTTTAAATGCTCCTATCAGGAATGAAGCGAAGTCAGGTGGACGAAGTGATTTGATACCAACTATCAAATTTCGACACTGTTCTCTGTTAAGAAATCGACGCTGCACTGTAGCATACCTGTAAGCTTCTCAGTTTTTGCTTGGGTGGCAGGATTTTCTGTGTGGCTTCCCAGTTGACCATCTCAAATGGGTAACATGAAATCTTACATTTCTCTCTCTTTATAAGCATTCTAAATGTTTCGTCTGTTTTTTCATTTTTTAAATTTTTTATTATGAAAAAACCCTTTTAAAAGTAGGGAGAATAATACTATTATGAACCCCAGTGGAGCTATCATAGGGTTTTAACAATTTTTATTATTTTGCCATATTTTCTTCATCGTGTTTTGCTTGTTGGTGCCACACTATTTAAGAGCATCATGGTCTTTCACTGCTGAATATGGTAGTGATCTTACTATTTTTCTTCTTTGTCTTAGAAATAAGGACCTTTGGCCAGGCACAGTGGCTCATGCCTGTAATCCCAGCACTTTGGGAGGCTGAAGCGGGTGGATCACCTGGGGTCAGGAATTCGAGACCAGCCTGGCCAACGTGGTGAAACCCCGTCTCTACTGAAAGTACAAAAATTAGCCGGGCATGGTGGCAGGTGCCTCATCCCAGCTACTTGGGAGGCTGAGGCAGGAGAATCGCTTGAATCCGGGAGCCAGAGGTTGTAGTGAGAGGAGATCGTGCCATTGCACTCCAGCCTGGGTGACAAGAGCAAAACTCTATCTCCAAAAAAAAAGGGTAGGGGGGTGGGGAAGAAAGAAATAAGGACCTTAGGGACCTTTTTCCCAGGACTACTGTGCTGCTGTCACACGTGGAGGAGTGGACAGTGCCTTCAGGCCGACTCTCAGACTGTGCTTATGTTCGTCTTGTTGTCCCTAAGATGTCGTTTTAGAGCTGGTGTGTTTGCATCAGAGGCTAAATGAAGTCCACACGTCATCCCCCTTTTATTCTTATGCCACCCAATACCTTCTTGATGTCCTAGGTATGATCGCTTGCTTCGGATCAGAGCACTCAGATGGGAATATGGTAGCATCTTGCCAAATGCATTACGATTTCACATGTCTGCTGAAGAAGTGAGTTAGCATTGTTCAAGTTTATAAATTTTGAAAATGCTAAAGTTCTGGCATTGTTCTATAATAGTGTTTATTGGTATTCCTCTTTCTGTTTTTAATGTCTGTTTTCCCCTAATTTTTGGCTGGTGTTTAGTATACAATGTGAGGGGAACTATGTGGTGTGGAGTAAATTCTAAATGATATGTGGAAAATTCTATTATTACTTAACAAAATGGAGTCCCATGATGTTACTTATTAGTGATCCAATCAGTGGGATTAAAAAACTGGCATTATTATTTGGGGATATTCCATAAAATGTTTATGTGTATATATACTTTCCTAATGAAAATTCATATTTGCCTAGTCACTGAGGCAAAGAGCTAGCCCATTATTTAAGGACATAGGATTGGAGTCAGGTGGGCTTAGGTTCAAATCCTGGCTCTCTTCTGTCTAATCTTGAGCAAGTCACTTGACCTGTTTCTGTGCCTAAATTTCCTCGTTACAGGATGAAGATCATATTACCTATTTATTACAGGTTGCAATGACTTCTGACACTAACTACCTGCAGTTATTGTCAGCTAAGGAAGCTCCCACAAGCTTTGATGTCCAGAGTGTGTATTGGGGCTTCATTACGTAGACATGATTGATTAAATCACTGGCCCTGTGATTGAGCTCAATCTTCATCCCTCTTCCCCTCCCTGGAGGTCAGACTGACATCAGGAGGCCCAAAGGCCCAATACTTTAATCACATGGTTAGTCTTTCTGGGGTGGCCAGTCCCAATTCTGAGTCATCTTGTTAGCACAGACTATCTAGGGGTTCACCCCAAGTCACCTGAGTAGCACATACTCTCAGGGCACATCATGAATAACAAGACACTCCTACTAGTTGAGGAAGTCCAATAATTTAGAAGCTACCTCCCAGGAATGAGGGAGAGAGGCCCACCAAATTCTTTATTCTACAACAGTGTTGGCCGGGCGCGGTGGCTCAAGCCTGTAATCCCAGCACTTTGGGAGGCCGAGACGGGCGGATCACGAGGTCAGGAGATCGAGACCATCCTGGCTAACACGGTGAAACCCCGTCTCTACTAAAAAATACAAAAAACTAGCTGGGCGATTTGGCGGGCGCCTGTAGTCCCAGCTACTCGGGAGGCTGAGGCAGGAGAATGGCCTAAACCTAGGAGGCGGAGCTTGCAGTGAGCTGAGATCCGGCCATTGCACTCCAGCCTGGGCGGCAGAGCGAGACTCCGTCTCAAAAAAAAAAAAAAAAAAAAAAAAACAGTGTTATTACAAGGCCTACCAGAGGGTTACTTCAGGTGATCCATGTGAAGCACAGCATAGCATGGCACTCAATAAATGTTAACAGTTATTACATTACAGTTGCATAGCACAGAGCTTAAGAAAGCAAATATTCAGTGTAGCAAACCACCATGGCACATGTATACCTATGTAACAAACCTGCATGTTCAGCACATGTGTCCCAGAACTTAAAATAAAAAAGCAAATATTCAATGTGTTTGTCATTAGATTCTGCACATTTTTGAGTGATCTATTTGTTGTCATAACTTCGTTTTCATTCTGTTCATTTTCTGCATAAATAAATAAGTAATCTCTACCTCAGATTTACCAGTAACTACGAAATTGGTAACATGTTAGTACTTCACTTTATGCTGTTTGTGTTCAAATCTACTTATATTAATTGAACTTTGGGGTACTTCCTGTGTATTATGGTGAGATGAACAGAACACTATGTTGTTTCTCTAACGACAGTAGCTTTAATGATTTTTCTCATACAATATTTTAGATTAATTTTTTTTTTTTGCAAGCAAATACTTTTTAATGGGTTTAAAATTTTTATTTTTACAAATATACCGGAGAATCATGCAATGCTGCCAGCATTGGATGCAATCCGGGGCCACACGTCTGCGCACTCCTTTGCTGCTGGTCCTGTAATGGCAGAACCTTTCATCTCGCCTTTATTGTTCACTATGACCCCTGCATTATCTTCAAAATAAAGAAACACACCATCTTTTCTACGGTATGACTTTCGTTGTCGAATGACCACTGCTGGATGTACCTTTTTTCTGAGCTCTGGTTTGCCTTTCTTGACTGTGGCCATCACCATGTCACCCACACCAGCAGCGGGAAGTCTGTTCAGCCGTCCCTTGATCCCCTTCACGGAGATGATAGACAGGTTTTTGGCTCCTGTGTTGTCAGCACAATTGATCACAGCTCCTACTGGAAGACCCAAGGAAATCTGGAATTTCGCACCAGAGGACCCACCACGTCCTCGCTTCGACATCTTGAACGCCGGAAAGAAGAAAAAAGGAAAGCTTAGATTAATTTTTTAATGTATTTTTTTGAGATGGAGTCTTGCTCTGTTGCCCAGGCTGGAGTGCAGTGGTGTGACCTCTGCTCCCTGCAACTTCCGCCTCCTGGCTTCAAGCAGTTTTCCTGCCTCAATCTGCCAAGTAGCAGTGATTACAGGTGCGTGCCACCATGCCCGGCTAATTTTTGTATTTTAGTAGAGACGGGGTTTCACTATGTTGGCCAGGCTGGTCTCGAACTCCTGACCTCATTATCTGCCCCCCTCGGCCTTGCAAAGTGCTGGGATTACAGACGTGAGCCACCGCGCCTGGCCCATTCCTTGTTTTTTATTTTTATTTTTTGGCGGAGTATTTTGCTCTTGTTGCCCAGGCTGGAGTGCAATGGCGTGATTTGGCTTATCGCAACCCCTGCCTCCCAGGTTCAAGCAATTCTGCCTCAGCCTCCCAAGTAGCTGGGATTACAGGCATGCACCACCACGCCCAGCTAATTTTTTGTATTTTTAGCAGAGACGGGGTTTCTCCATTGTTGGTCAGGCTGGTCTTGAACTCCCGACCTCAGGTGGTCCACCCGCTCAGGCCTCCCAAAGTGCTGGCATTGCAGGTGTGAGCCACCGTGCCTGGCCGAGCTCATTCCTTTTTATTGCTGAATAGTATTTCCTTTTTTTTTTGGACACAGTTTGACTCTGTCACCCAGGCTGGAGTACAGTGGCACAATCTCGGCTCACTGCAACCTCCCCATCCCCGGTTCAAGTGACCCTCTTGCTTCAGCCTCTGGAGTAGCTGGGACTACAGGTGTGTGCCACCATGCCTGGCTAATTTTTGTAGTGTTAGTGGAGGCTGGGTTTCACCATGTTTGCCAGGATGGTCTTGAACTCCTGGCCTCAAGCAGTATGCCCGCCTTGGCCTCCCAAAGTGCTGGGATTACAGGCGTGAGCCACCGTGCCTGGCCTACCCAGAGGATATTAAGTTTTTTTTTTTTTTTTTGAGACAGAGTCTCACTCTGTCGCCCAGGCTGGAGTGCAGTGGCCACAATCTCAGCTCACTGCAAGCTCCGCCTCCCAGGTTCACGCCATTCTCCTGCCTCAGCCCCCCAAGATATTTTTCTGTGTAATCTTTTAGGAGCTGTATTTTACCTTTTACAAAGAGATCTATAGTACTGGGATGAAGTTTTGTGTATACTATAGGAGGTATGCTTCATTTTGAATATAGATACTGAGATGACCCACCACCATGTATTGAACAGATGTGCCTCTCCCATCACTGTGTGCATGGTGCCACCTTCATCATATATGGGAGGACTTTTTCTTTTTCTTTTTTTTTTGAGGCAGAGTCTTGCTCTGTCGCCTGGGCTGGAGTGCAGTGGCCGGATCTCAGCTCACTGCAAGCTCCACCTCCCGGATTTACGCCATTCTCCTGCCTCAGCCTCCCGAGTAGCTGGGACTACAGGCGCCCACCACCTTGCCCGGCTAGTTTTTGTATATTTAGTAGAGACGAGGTTTCACCGTGTTAGCCAGGATGGTCTCGATCTCCTGACCTCGTGATCCGCCTGTCTCGGCCTCCCAAAGTGCTGGGATTACAGGCTTGAGCCACCGCGCCCGGCCAGGAGGACTTTTTCTTCTGTTAATGCTAGTCTATCTGTTCTTATACCAATTCCACTGTTGTAATTACTGTAACTATATAGTATAGTTGGAGCAAGTTCCCATCTTGTTATTTTTTGAGAGCATTTCAACTATTTTTAGCCCTTTGCACTTCCATGTAAAATTTAGACTCAGTTTGTCAGGTTCCATTTTAAAGAAAGTTAAGATTTTGATTGAGATTGAATTGAATCTATAGATTGTTGACATTATTACAATATTGAATCATCCAGTCTGTGAATGTGGTATATATTTAGGTCTTTCATTTTTTTCAACAATTTTAAAAATAGATTTACTGATATATGATGCATACACTGTGAAGTTTACCATCTTAAATTGTACAATGCTGTGGTTTTTAGTATATTCAGAGTAGTTGTGTATCCAGTACCATCATCTTATTTGAGAATATTTTCATCACCCTACAAAGAAGCCCTGTCCCCTTTATAGTTACTCTATATTTTCTTCCCTCCTCCCAGCTCCTGGAAATCCCGAATCTACTTTCTGTCTCTATAGATTTACCTATTACAGGTTTTTCATATGAGTAGAATCATGCAATATGTGGCTTTTTGTCTTTCATGTGGTAATGGCAATATGTTTCAGAACTTCATTGCTACTTATGGTTGAATAATGTTCCATCATATGGGCACATATCCATTCATCAGTTGGTGGACATTTGGGTTTTCTTAACAATGTTTTATAGTTTTCAGAAATAGCATCAATGCAGAGTTTGAAGATACAATTCTGAAATGGCATCTTTTTCTTGGTTCTGTTTCTCGTCAAAGATTCCTCAGGCTTATTATTAAGTATGCTGAAATGTAATCTCTCTAAGAACAGAGAATTTTGTTCACTTTATCGAATGATTCATCCTAAGTACCCAGACCAATGCCTATATAATAGGAGGCAATTAATAATATTTTAGCTTAAATGAATGAATGGTTACAATAGTGGTTTGTGTTGGGATGTGTACTGTTTTCGAATGGATGAGTACGCAATGTGTGTAAGTTTTCTTAGAATTTTGTCAAATGATCATCTCTGTGTTTGCAGATGGAGTGGTTTAATAATTATAAAAGATCTCTTGCTACTTATATGAGGTCACTGGGAGGAGACGAAGGTTTGGACATTACACAGGATGTGAAACCACCAAAAAGCCTATATATTGAAGTATGTATATCTTTTTAAAATGCATTTTTCTTTAACGTGTAGATTGTGCTACCTTTTAAGAAGAAGGGAGTATATGAATATGTATTAGCTTCTATTAAAATAGAAAAGGAGCATAGACCAAATCAAGCTACCTATAGGGCGATGACAGAATACGATGGAACAGCTATAATTTTCTGAATATACCTGTTTTAATAGTTTTGACTATGGAACCCTATAAATGTTTTATTTATTACTAAAACAAAGTTAAATCAAAATGGAAAATCAATCCCTAAATTTTGAAAGTAAAATGAGCCGGGCGCGGTGGCTCAAGCCTGTAATCCCAGCACTTTGGGAGGCCGAGATGGGTGGATCACGAGGTCAGGAGTTCGAGACCATCCTGGCTAACACGGTGAAACCCCGTCTCTACTAAAAAAATACAAAAAAAGCTAGCCGGGCGAGGTGGCTGGTGCCTGTAGTCCAGCTACTCGGGAGGCTGAGGCAGGAGAATGGCGTGAACCCGGGAGGCAGAGCTTGCAGTGAGCTGAGATCCGGCCAC
>NW_022309167.1:0-3063 GCF_002776525.5 Piliocolobus tephrosceles
AAGGAATGGAATGGAATGGAATATGGAATGGAATGGAAAGGAATGGAATGGAATGCAATGGTATTGAATGGAAAGACGGAATGGAATGGAATATGGAATTGAGTGGAATGGACGCAATGGAACAGAATGCAGCAGCATGGAATATGGAATGAAATGGAATGGAATGGAATGAATGGAAAGGAATGAAATGTAACATGAAATGGAATGGAATGGAATATGGAATGGAATGGAAAATGGAATTGAATGGAATGGAAAGGAATAGAATAGAATGGAATATGGAATTGAATAGAATGGAATGGAATGGAGTGGAATGCAATATGGAATGCAATGGAATGGAATGGAATATGCAATGGAAAAGAATGAAATGGAATGGAATATGGAACGGAATGGAATGGAATGGAAAGAATGGAATGGAATGTGCAATGGAAAGGAAATTGGAATGGAATAGAATATGGAAGGGAATGGAATGGAATTGAAAAGAGTGGAATATGGAATGCCATGAAATATTGGATGACATGGAATTTGGAATGAAAAGGAATATGGTATGGAATTCAATGGTATGGTTTATGGAATGGAATGGAACATGAAATGGAAAGGAATATCGAATGGAATGGAATGGAATATTGAATGGAATGGAATGGAATGAAATGGAATATGGAATGGAATTGAATGGAATATGGAATGAAATTGAATGGAAGGAAATGGAATTGAGTGGAAGGGAATATGGAATGGAATGGAATGGAATGGAATATGCAATGGAATGGAATATGAAATGAAATGGAATATGGAATGGAATGGAATGGAATAGGTAACGGTTTGGAATGGAATGGAATGAAATGAAATATGGAATGGAACGGAAAGAATGGAATGTAACTGATCGGAACGGAACAGAACGGAATGGAACGGAATATGAGGTGGAATGGAAGGGAATGGAATGGAATGGAATATGGAATGGAATGAAATATGGAACGGAATGCATTGGAATATGGAATGGAATAGAATACGGAATGGAATGGAAAATGGAATGCAATGGATTGGAATATGTAATGGAATGGAGTAGAATATGGAATGGAATGGAATTTGAAATGGAATGTAATGGAATGGAAAATGGAAAAAATAGAAAGGAAACTAATTGAATGGAATGAAATGGAATAAGGAATGGAATGGAATATGGAATGGAATGGAGTGGAATGGAATGGCATGGAATGGAACATGGATTGCAATGGAATATGGAATTGAATGAAATGGAACGGAATGGAACTGAATGGGGCGGAACGGAATATGGAATGGAATCAAAGGGAATGGAATGGAATATGGAAAGGCATGGAATATGGAATGGAATGGAAAATGGAACGGAAAGGAATATGAAATGGAATAATATGAAACGGAATGGAAAGTAATAGAATATGGAAAGGAATAAAATGGAAAATGTAAAGGAAAGAAATATGGAACGGAATGGAATGGAAAATTGATTGGAATGGAATGCAATATGGAGTGGAATGGAATATGGAATGGGTGAACTGGAATGGAATACAATGAATTGGAATGGAATATGGAAGGGAATGCAATTTAATGCAATGGAATGGAATGGAATATGGAAAGGAATGGAATGGTATATTGAATGGAATGAAATGGAATGGAATCGAATGAAATGGATTCGAATATGTAGTGGAAAGATTGGAAAGGAATGGAATGGAATGGAATGAAATATATAATGTAATGAAATGGAACAGAATTTGGAATGGAATGGAATGGAATTGAATGGAATATGGAATGAAATTGAATAGAATGGAATGGAATGGAATGCAATATGGAATGGAATGGAATGAATTATGGAATTGAATGGAATATGGAATGGATTGCAATGCAATTAAATGGAATGGAATTGAATGGAAAGGAATATGAAATGGAATGGAATGGAACGGAATGATGGAAAGAATGGAATATAAAGTTAAATGGAAAGGAATGGAGTGGAATGGTATATGGTTTGGAATGGAATGCAATATGGAAGGGAATGGAATGGAATGGAACGGAATGGAATGGAATGGAAAGGAATGGAATATAGAATTGAATGGAATGAAATGGCATGGAAAATGGAATGGAATAGAATGGAATGGAATGGAATATGGAACGGAATGGAATGGAATGAAAGAGAATGGAATGGAATGGAATGGAATATGGAAT
The DNA here is from genome assembly GCF_002776525.5 of Piliocolobus tephrosceles. Taxonomy (NCBI): domain Eukaryota; kingdom Metazoa; phylum Chordata; class Mammalia; order Primates; family Cercopithecidae; genus Piliocolobus; species Piliocolobus tephrosceles. The sequence goes on from NW_022309167.1 coordinate 2,185, forward strand.
GGAATGGGATTGGAATGGAATAGAATATGGAAGGGAATGAAATGGAATTGAATGGAATGGAATATGGAATACAATGGAATAAGGAATGGAATGGAAAATGGAATTGAATGGAACATGGAATGGAATGTAATGGAATGGTATATGAAATGGAATGGAACATGAAAAAAAACATGAAATGGAATGGAATGGAAAGGAATGAAATGCAATGGAATGAAATGGAATATGTAATGGAATGGAAAAGGGAATGCAATGGAATATGGAAAGGAATGGAAAATGGAATGGACCTGACTGGAAAGGAACGGAACGGAAGGGAGAATGGGATTAAAGGGAATGGAACGGAATGGAATGAAATATGGAATGGAAAGGAATATGATATGGAATTGAATATGGAATCGAATGGAATATGGAATGGAATGGAATGAAATAGAATATGGAATGGAATGGAATAGAATGAAATAAAATGAAATATGAAAGCAATGAAATATGAAAATGGAATATGGAATGGAATGGAATGGAATAGAATGGAATGGAAATGAACGGAATGGAACGGAATATGAAATGGAATGAAAAGGAACAAAATGGAAAGGAATGGAATGGAATATGGAATGGAATGGAATATGAAAGAAATGGAATATGGAATGTAATGGAATATGAAATGGAATGGAGTGCAATTAAGTGGAATGGAATATATAGTGGAATGGAATGGAATGCAATGGAATGGAATGGAATATGGAATGGAATGGAATATGGAACAGAATGAAAATGGAATATGGAAGGTAATGGAATTTAATTGAATGGAATGGAATATAGAATGGAAAGGAACATCAAATGTAATGGAATATGAAATGGAATGGAATATGGAATGGAATGGAAAGGAAT
>NW_022309167.1:3163-6437 GCF_002776525.5 Piliocolobus tephrosceles
GGAATGGAATGCAATGGAATGGAATGGAATATGGAATGGAATGGAATATGGAACAGAATGAAAATGGAATATGGAAGGTAATGGAATTTAATTGAATGGAATGGAATATAGAATGGAAAGGAACATCAAATGTAATGGAATATGAAATGGAATGGAATATGGAATGGAATGGAAAGGAATGTGGAATGGAATGGAATGGAATGGAACGGAAAGGAAAGGAACGGAATATGAAAAGGAATGGAATGGAACGGAATGGAACGGAAAATATAATGGAATGGAATATGGAAGTTAATGGAATATGGAAGTTAATGGAATATGGAATGAAATGGAATGGAATATGGAATGAAATGGAACACGAAATGGAATTGAATGTGGAATGCAATGGAATGGAATATAGAAGAGAAGAGAATATGAATTGGAATGGAAACGAACGGAATGGAATGAAATGGAGTGGAAAGGAATATGGAATGGAATGGAATATGGAATTCAATGCAATATGGAATGGAGTGGAACATGGAATGAAATGGAAAGGAAAGGAACGGAATGGAATATGGAAAAAAACGGAATGGAATGTAATTGAATGGAATATGGAATGGAATGGAATATGGAATGAAATGGAATGGAATAGAATATGGAAAGGAATAGAATGGAATATGGAATGGAATGGAATGGAAAGGAATATGGAATGCAATATGGAATGGAATGGAACGGGACAGAATGGAATGGAATGGAATGGAATGGTATATGGAAAGGAATGGAATACGGAATGGAATGGAATACGGAATGGAATGGAATGGAATGGAACAGAACGGAATAGAACGTAATATGAAATAGAATGGTATGGAATGGAATGCAATAGAATGGAATGGAATTGATTATGGAATGGAATGAAATAGGGAAGTAATGGAATATGGAATGGAATGTAATATGGAATGGAATGGAATGAAATGGAATACTGAATGGAATGAAATGGAATACGGAGTGGAATGGAATCGAGTGAAATGGAATCGAATGTGGAATGGGATGGAATGGAAAAGAAAGGAATGCAATGGAATAATGAATGAAATGGAACGGAATGTAATATGGAATGGAATGGAATGTAATATGGAATGAAATGGAACATGGAACGGAATGGAAGGGAATGGAACGGAATGGAATATGGAATGGTATGTAAATTGGAATTGAATATAATAGGGAAGGGAATAGAATGGAATTGAATGAAATGGAATATAGACTGCAATGGAAAATGGAGTCGAATGGAATATGAAATGGAATGGAATATGGAATGGAAAGGATTCGAATGGTATGTGGAATGGAATGCAATACGGATTGGAATGGAATATGGAATGGAATGGAATAGAATATGGAATGGAATATGGAATGGAATGCAATGGAATGGAATATGGAAAGGAATGAAATGGAATAGAACGGAATGGATTGGAAAGGAATATGGAAAAGAATGGAATAAGGAATTGAATGTAATGTGGAATTTAAAGGAATGGAAAGGAGTGGAACGGAATATGAAATGGAATTCTGTTGAACGGAATGGAATGGAATGGAATGTTAAATGGAAAGGAATGTAATATGGAATGGAATGGAATAAGGAATGTAAAGAAATGAAATGGAATACAGACTTTAATGGAATATAGAATGGAATGGAATATGGAATGGAATATGGAAGGGAATGGAATGGAATGGAAAATGATATGAAATGGAATATGGAATGAAATATGGAATAGAATGGAATATTGAATAGAATGGAAAGGATTATGGAATGCAAAGGAATGAAATGGATTATGAAATGGTATATGGAACGGATTGGAATATAATGGAGAGCAAATTAATGGAATATGGAATGTAATGGAATATGGAATGGAATGTAAAGGAACGGAAGAAAATCGAATGGAAGAGAATATGAAATGAAATAGAATGGAACGGAATGGAATGGAATGGAAAGTATTGGAAAATGGAATGCAATGGAATATAAAAAGCAATGCAATATGAAAAGGAATGGAATATGGAATGGAATGGAATATGGAATGCAATGGAATACGGAATGGAATGGAATATGGAATAGAATGGAATGGAATGGAATACGACATGGAATGGAATGGAATCTAATATGAAATGGAATATGGAATGGAATGGAATATGGAGTGCAATGGAATGGAAAGGAATTGAATCAAATGGAATGGAATGGAAAATGGAACGAAATGGAATATGGAATCACATGGAATATGGAATTGAATGGAATACGGAATGGAATGGAATGGAAAGGAATATGGAAGAGAATGAAATAGGGAATGCAATGTAATACGGAATGGAATGGAATATTGAATGGAAAGGAATGGAATGAAATATAACGGAATGGAATATGGAATGGAATGGAATGGAAAGGAATGAAATTTAATATGGAATGGAATGGAATATGGTATGGAATGGAATATGGAATGCAATGCTATATGGAACGGAATGGAATGGAACATGGGATGGAATGGAATTGAATGAAATGGAATACGAAATGGAATGCAATATGCAATAGTATGAAATCGAATATGGAATGGAATGGAATATGGAATGAAATGAAATATGGAATGGAATGAAATATGGAATGGAATGGAATGGAACATGTAATGGAATGAAATGCCACACGGAATGGATTGGAATTTTGAATGAAGTGTATTATGGAATGGAATGGAAAGGAATATGGAATGGAATGGAATGGAACATGGAATGGAATGGAATGGAATACGCAATGAAATGGAATATGGAACGGAATGAAATGGAATGGAATATGTAATGGAATCGAATGGAATATGGAATGGAATGGAATGGAAGATGGAATGCAATGGAATATGGAATGGAAAGGAATGGAATTGAATGGAAGGTACACTGGAATGGAAAGGAATAGCATGGAATGGAATGGAATATAGAATGGAATGGAATGGAATATGGACTGGAATGAAATATGGAATGGAATGGAATGGAATGGAATGGAATGGATTATGGAATGGAATGGAAGGGAATATTGAAAGGAATGGAATGCAATGGAATAGAATATGGAATGGAATGGAATTAGAATGCAATGAAATGGAATGAAATGCAATGAAATATGGAATGGAATGGAATGGAATATGGAATGGAATGGAATATGGAATGGAATGGAATGGAATATGTGATGGAATGGAATGGAATATGGAATGGAATGGAATGGAATATGTGATGGAATGGAATGGAATATGGAACGGAATAGAATATAGAACGGAATGGAATG
>NW_022309167.1:6537-8902 GCF_002776525.5 Piliocolobus tephrosceles
ATATGGAAAGGAATGTAATGGAAAGGAATATGGAATGGAATAAAATGGATTGGAACGGAATGCAATAGGGAATGGAATATTACGCAATGTAATATGGAATGGAATGGAATGGAATGGAATGTCAAATGGAATGGAATATGTAATTGAAAGGAATGGATGGGATCGGAATGGAATGGAACAGAACGGAATATGGAATGGAATGGAATGGATGGAATATGGAATGGAATGGAATGTGGAATGGAATGGAATATGGTATGGAAAACGATATGGAATGGAAAGGAATGGAAGGGAATGGAAAGCAAAGGAATGCAATATAAAATGGAATGGAATGGAATGGAATGGAATGGAATATGGAAAATATCGAATAGAATATGGAATGGAATATGGAATGCAATGTAATGCAATATGGAGTGGAATGAAATATGAAATTGGATGGATTGGAATGGAATGGAATGAATTGGAATGGAATATGGAAAGGAATGGAAAGGCGTGAAGAGGAATGGAATGGAATATGAAATGGAATGGAATGAAATATGAATGGAAGGGAATATGGAATGGAATGGAATGGAATGGAGTGGAAAATGGAATGGAATGAAATGTAATGGAATATGGAATGAAATGGAATATGAAATGGAATGGACTATGGAATGGAATGGAATGGAGTATGGATTGCAAAGGAATATAAAATGGAGTGTAATGGAATATGGAATTGAATGGAAAATGGAACGGAATGGAATGTAATGGAAAGGAGTGGAATGGAATATGGAATATGGAATGGAATAGAATGGAATGGATTGGACTGGATTGGAACAGAATATGGAATGGAATGGAATGGAATATGGAATAGAATGGAATATGGAATGGAACGAAATGGAATGGAATGGAATATGGAATGCAATAGAATGGAATGAAATGGAATGGACTGGAATGGAATATGGAATGGAATGGAATGGTATGGAAAAGTATATGGAATGGAATGGAATATGGAATGGAAAGGAATGGAACGAAACATGAAATGAAATGGAATGAAATGGAAGGGAATGGAATGGATTGGAAAGGAATGTGGAATGGAGTGGAATATTGATCGGAATGGATTATGGAACGGAAAGTATTGGAATGGAATATGGAATGGAATGGAATGGATATGGAATGGAATGGATGTAATGGAAAGGAATGAAATTGAATTGAATATTAATGGAATGGAATGAAATGGAATGGAATGAAATATGGAATGTAATGGAATATGGAATTGAATGGAAGGCAATAATGGAATGGAATGGAATGGAATAGGGAACGAATGGATTATCAAATGGAATGGAATGGAATGGAGTATGGAATGGAATGGAAGGGAATGGAAATGAATTGAATATGGAATGCAATGAAATGAAATGCACAGGAATGGAATATGGAATGGAAAGGAATGGAATATGGACTGGAATGGAGTGGAATGGAATGGAATGGTATGGAATGGTATATGGAATGGAATGTAATATGGAATGGAAAGGAACGGAACGAAACATGAAATGAAATGGAAGGGAATGGAATGGATTGGAAAGGAATGTGGAATGGAGTGGAATATTTATCGGAATGGATTATGGAACGGAAAGTATTGGAATGGAATATGGAATGGAATGGAAAGGAATGAAATTGAATTGAATATTAATGGAATGGAATGAAATGGAAGGGAATGTAATATGGAAAGGAATGGAATATGGAGAGGAATGGAAGGGAATATGGAGTGGAGTGAAATGGAATGTGGAATGGAATTGAATGTGGAACGGAATGAAATGGAACATAATATGGAATGGAATAGAATGGGATATGGAATGGAATATCGATTGTAAAGAAACGTGGAACCGAATGAAATGGAACGAAATTGAATGCAATGGAATGGTATGTAATATAAAATGGAATAGAATATGCAATGGAATGGATTGGAATGGAATTGGATATGGAATGGAATGGAATAAGGAACGGAATGGAATGGAAAGGAATGGAATCAATAAGGAATGGAATGGAATGGATATGGAATGGAATGGAATGAAATGGAATGGAATGAAATATGGAATGTAATGGAATATGGAATTGAATGGAAGGCAATGGAATGGAATGGAAAGAAATATGGAATGTAATGGAATGGAATAGGGAACGAATGGATTATCAAATGGAATGGAATGGAATGGAGTATGGAATGGAATGGAAGGGAATGGAAATGAATTGAATATGGAATGCAATGAAATGAAATGGAAAGGAATGGAATATGGAATGGAAAGGAATGGAATATGGAATGGAATGGAGTGGAATGGAATGGAGTATGTAATGGAATGTAATGGAATGGGATGGAATGGAATGGAATGGAATGGAA
>NW_022309169.1:0-3432 GCF_002776525.5 Piliocolobus tephrosceles
TCGACCATAAAATAATCCTCAGCAAATTCACAGAAACTGAAATTATATCAACCACACTCATAGACCGCAGTGTAATACAAGTAGAAATTAATACTAACAAAAATCACTCAAAACCATACAATTACATGAAAATTAAACAACCTTCTTACTGAATCACTTGGGTAAGCAATGAAATTGAGAGACAAATCAAAAAATCCTTTGAAGCTAAGGAGAACGAGGATATAAAATATGAGAATTTCTGGGACACAGCAAAAACATTGATAAGAAGAAAGTTTACAGTGTAAAACACTCACATCAAAAAGTTAAACATCTCAAATTAAAAACCCATTATCACAACTAGGTGAACTAGAGAAATAAAAGTAAACCAACCCCAAAGCTAGCAGAAAATAAGAAATAATGCAAAACAGAGTTGGACAGAATAAAATTGAGAGGTGAAAAACCATACAAAAGATTAACACACTTATTAATTGGTTATTTGAAAGAATAAATAAGATGGATAGACTTCTAGTTAGACTAAAAAAACCAAAAGACATACATGCAATAATAAATGACAAAAGGAACTTTACAACTGATCCCACAGAAGTATGAAAAACCCTCAGACACTATCAGAAAAAAACTGTATGCTCACGAACTAGAAAACCTAGAGGAAATGAATAAATTCCTGGAAATATACAGTCTCCCAAAATTGAGTCAGGAAAAAATTAAATCCCTGAAGAGAAAAATAATGAGTTCCAAAAGTGAATTAGTAGTAAAAACCCTACCAACCAGAAAAAAGATCAGGACCAGATGGATTCACAGACACATTCTTCCAAATGTATAAGGAAGAGCTGATATCATTCCTACTGAAACTATTCCAAATAATTCAGGAGGAGGTACTTCTCCCTCACTCATTCTATGTGGCCAGCATCATTCTGATACCAAAACCTGGCAGAGACACAGCAAAAAACAAACAAACAAACAAAACTTAAAACTTCTGGCAATATTCTTGATGAACATAGACACAAAAATCCTAAACAAAATACTTTCAAGCCAATCTAGCACCACATCAAAAAGCTAATCCTCCACTATAATGTAGGCTTTATTCCTGGGATGAAAGAATGGTTCAACATATGAAAATTAATAAATGTGATTCATCACATAAAAATAATTTTAAAAAAGTATATGATCCTCTCAATAAATGCAGAAAAGACTTTTGATGTAATCCAACATCCCTTCAATTAAAAACCTTCAACAAACCAGGCTTTTAAAGAACATACCTCAAAGTAATAACAGTCATCTATGACCAACACACAGGCAACATCATACTGAACATGGAGAAGCTAGAAGCATTGAGTACCAGAATGAGACAAGGATGCCCAATCCCACCACTCCTATATAGCGTAGTAATGGAAATCCCAGCCAGAGAAATCAGGCAATAGGAAGATATACAAGGCATCCAAATAGAAAGAGATTAAGTCAAACTATCTCTGTATATAGATTATATCATTCTGTACCTAGAAAACACCACAGTCACTGCCTAAAACCTCCTAAATCTGATAAACGACTTCAGCAAAGTATAAAGAAACAAAATCACTGTATAAAAATTGGTAGCATTTATATACGCCAATAACATCCAAGATGAGAGCCAAATCCAGAATGCAATCTCATTCACAATAGCCACAGAAAGAATAAATTACCTAGGAATCTAGCTAACCAGGTAGGTGAAAAATCTCTACAATGAAAATTACCAAACACTGAAATAAATCAGAGATGACACAAACAAATGGGAAAATATTACATACTCATGGATAGGAAGAATCAGTTTTTTGGAAATGGCCATACTGCTGAAAGCAATTTAGAGATTGAATGTTTTCCTATCAAACTACCAATGGCATTTTTCACAGAACTAAAAAACGAAACCCTATTTTAAAATTTGTATGAAGCCTAAAAAGAGCCTGAATATACAAGGCAACCCTAAGCAAAACGAACAAAGCTAGAGGCACCACACTACCTGAATTCAAACCTACTACAGAGCTACAGTAACCAAAACATCATGGTAGTGGTACACACGTAGACACACAGATTAACAGAACAGTTTAGAGAACCCAGAAATAAAGTCATACACCTACAACTATCTGTCCTTTGACAAAGCTGACAAATAAAGCAATAGGGAAATAACTCCCTAATCAATAAATGGTGCAGGGATTACTGGTCAGCCATACGCAGAAGTTGAAACTGGATCCCTTCTGAAGCAGCCTTGTTGTCTGGGATGATATCCGAGGTCCATTTTCTCATGAAAAGGAAAGCAAGTACATGGACACACAAGAAGTGAGCTTAAGAGCAGAGGTTTGACAGGTTCTTTAAGGATTAAAATGTAAAAGATTAATATGTGAATGGTGCCCATGAGAAATGAGAATACTTTGATCCAGGAGAATCAAGATTATCATTCATATTTATTTTATATTACATATGAGAATACTGGTGAGAGAATACTGGACAAAATAAGTTTTCAAAGTTACACAGCAAATGAGCGACGGATTATAATGAATTTTAGGCTGGCCACAGTGGCTCACGCCTGTAATCCTAGCATTTTGGGAGGCTGAGATGGGAGGATCACATGAGGTCAGGAGTTCGAGACCAGCCTGGACAATATGGTGAAACCCCATCTCTACTAAAAATATAAAAAAATAGCCAGATGTGGTGGTGGGCACTTGTAATCCCAGCTACTCGGGAGGCTGAGGCAGGAGAATCACTTGAACCCAAGAGGCAGAGGTTGCAGTGAGCCGACATTGCACCAGTGCACTCCAGCCTGGGCAACAAGAGCAAAACTCTGCCTCAAAAAAAATTAATTTCAGGCTTTATAATATTGTAAAATTGAATTAAAATTAAAGACTAAAACATTTTTATAAAAAGGACAATTTTTTAAAAAAATAAGTAAAAACTTTTCTTATGTACATTTACCCAAGTTGAAATATAGCCATGTGAAAAAGAGATTTGCCAAATGAGAATCTGGGATTTTAGCTTGAACATCCATTCTTGGATACATCATAATGTGAGCTTCCTAAAGGAAGACAATATGTCTGCTTTGCTCAACTTTGAATCTCTAGGATTTGCCACAATGTTTGGCACATGATATACAAAGACTAAATCAATATTTTTAAATAAAATAATGAAAATAGTTTGTACAATTTCAACTTTCTCAAATATTTTAAAGGCAATATAATTTGCATGTCTGGTTTATCGCTCAAATCATCAATCAGGTTGTATTCTATTTATCTTCTTTCCTACTCTATTTCCAGGAAGTCCACTAGTCCTAGAAAAGCTTGAAGCAGAGCCATTCTCATTGGTTCACAGACCTGCAGCCTTACATGGATCCGCTCCAGCTGACCAGAGGCTTATTAGCATTATATTTCTATACTCTTGTATGTTACTGACTTTTTCAGTGCTTTATTA
>NW_022309170.1:0-2003 GCF_002776525.5 Piliocolobus tephrosceles
GGGCCCAAGTGATCCTCCCACCTCAGCCTCCTGAGTAGCTGGGACCACAGGCATGAGCCTCCGTGTCCAGCTCACTTTTATCTTTTCTGTAGAGACAGGGTTGCAGTATGTTGCCCAGGACTGTCTGAAGCTCCTGGCCTCAAGCCATCACCCGCCTCAGCCTCAGCCTCCTGAAGTGCTGGGGTTCCAGGCGTGAGCCACCACGGTAGACCCTGCATTTCTCCTCTGTGCTCACCGCCACACGCAGCTCAGCCTGGGCTGCACAGCCAGGTGTCAGGAGCGTCTCTGATGATCTGAGTCTGCCTGCAGCATGGACCTGCATCTTCCCTGAAGCATCTCCAGGGCTGGAGAGACGACTGCCATGGTAAGGACCCCGCAACGCTGAGCGGATGGACGGGCTGAAGGAGGGAGGGAGACCTCATGGGGAGGCTCTGAGAGCGAAGATGAGCCCACAGTTGCCCTCGCTTGAAAGGGGCTGACTCAGGAAGGCACCGGGTCTATTTGCTGCTGTGTCCCAGCCCTCAGTGAGATAAAGATAAATGAGGCAGACAGTGACCCACGGGCAAGTAGACCCCATTTCTATCTGAAATCTCTGCAGAGAGCCTGGTGCCCGCCCCCACCTCAGTCCTGGGGAAATGAGAGCCAGGCTCCAGGGGAGGGCAGTTCCCCTTCCTGTGGGCTGAGGATGAGACAATCCTATGACAAGAAGGACCCAGCCTCTGAGCGGCCACACCCTGTGTGTGTCTCTGTCCTGCCAGCACCGAGGGCTCATCCATCTGCAGAGCGCGGGGTCACCAGGAGGAGACGCCATGACCCCCGCCCTCACAGCCCTGCTCTGCCTCGGTGAGATTTCCAGATGGGGAGGGGGAGATCCGAGTCTTGGAGGGACCCCACCGCACACACAAGCCCTGGTCCCTCAGGAGTCCTCAAAAGCTCAGGAGGCACCAGGGTGAGGTGGGTCTGCTCAGGCTTCAGGGGCAAATCCCTCACCGGGAACTCTCTTCCAGGGCTGAGTCTCGGCCCCAGGACCCACGTGCAGGCAGGTGAGTCTGTCCCCAGCTGTCCCAGGTCCCTCCTCCTCACTAGGGACAGGGGCCACCCATGGGCAGCTGGGGGAGGAGACCGCAGTGCTGGGTGACTGATGGCGATGACGGGGGGGGTCCTGGGGCTGGGAGCTGGGATCTGAGTGCGGGGACGTCTTGGGATCCAGCCTCTGATTTCCTTCCAGGGCCTCCCCCCAAACCCACCCTCTGGGCTGAGTCTGGCTCTGTGATTATCCGGGGGAGCCCCATGACCATTTGGTGTCGGGGGACCCTGGAGGCTCAGGAGTACCGACTGGATAAAGAGGGAAACACAGAGCCCTGGGACACACAGAAACCACTGGAGCCCAAGAACAAGGCCAGATTCTCCATCCCATACACGACAGAGCACCATGCAGGGAGATATCGCTGTTACTATCACAGCCCTGCAGGCTGGTCAGAGTATAGCGACCCTCTGGAGCTGGTGGTGACAGGTGAGAGGACACTCAGGGGTCCCAGCCCCAGGCTCTGCCCTCAGGAAGGGGGTCGGCTCTCAGGGGCGTCTCCCTCTCACAGCACAGCCCTGGGGATGATGTGGGAGGTGGGCGCCCATTTAACACGGTGCCTCCTTCTCTCCTAGGAGCCTACAGCAAACCCACCCTCTCAGCCCTGCCCAGCCCTGTGGTGGCCTCAGGAGGGAACGTGACCCTCCGATGTGGCTCACAGCAGGGATATCAGCATTTTGTTCTGATTGAGGAAGGAGAACACAGGCTCCCCCAGACTCGGGACTCACAGCAACTCCACAGTGGGTGGTTCCAGGCCCTGTTCCCTGTGGGGCCCGTGACCCCCAGCCACAGGTGGACGTTCAGATGCTATTACTATTATAGGAACACCCCCCAGGTGTGGTCCCATCCCAGTGACCCCCTGGAGATTCTGGCCTCAGGTGAGGGACCACGGCTTCTCTAATGCACTTTCGGGGCAGCT
>NW_022309170.1:2013-3518 GCF_002776525.5 Piliocolobus tephrosceles
GGAGAAGGAACAGGCGTGGGAGGAACCAGCCCTCTGAGTCCCGGCTCCTCTTTCCCTCCAGGCGTGTCTAGAAAGCCCTCCCTCCTGACCCTGCAGGGCCCTGTCGTGGCCCGTGGAGAGAATCTGACCCTCCAGTGTCGCTCTGATGTGGGCTATGACAGATTCACTCTGCACAAGGCAGGGCAACGTATGTTTCTCCAGCGCCCTGGCTGGCAGCCCCAGGCTGGGCTTTCCCAGGCCAACTTCACCCTGGGCCCTGTGAGGGGCTCCCACGGGGGCCAGTACAGATGCTACGGTGCACACAACCTCTCCTCCGAGTGGTCGGCCCCCAGCGACCCCCTGGACATCCTGATCGCAGGTGAGGAGCCCAGCGGGTTCAGTCAGGGACCCAGGCTCTGCACAGGCCCTGCTGGGGGAGCCCAGGTGGTGACGGCCGGGATGGAGGGGAAGGACAGATAGACAGAGACAGTGGATGTGCGGGGAGGGGGACACTCAGAAAAAACAGAGACAGAGACTAAGGGTCCCAGAGAGAGGCCTGGGGAGGTCTCAGCTCAGAACAAGGTGGGGCAGCCCCTCACCCATCCTTCTTCTCTGTAGGACTGATCCCTGGCAGACCCTCCCTCTCGGTGCAGTTGTGGCGCACGGCGGTCTCAGGAGAGAAGGTGACCCTGCTGTGTCAGTCACGGAGCCCGATGGACACTTTCCTCCTGACCAAGGAGGGGGCAGCGCATCCCCCGCTGCGTCTGAGATCAAAGCACCGAGCTCAGCAGTACCAGGCTGAATTCCCCATGAGTCCTGTGACCTCAGCCCACGTGGGGACCTACAAGTGCTACGGCTCACGCAGCTCCAACCCCTACCTGCTGTCTCACCCCAGTAACCCCCTGGAGCTCGTGGTCTCAGGTGAGGGCCCTGATCCTGTCCTCTCTGAGCTCAAAGGCTCAGCTCAGGCTCTGCCCCCAGGAGAGCTCTGGACACTAAGAAAAGAGGGGAGTGAAGGGAAAGGGTCCACAGGGGAGGGTCCAGCCCATGGGAGGGTGGAAATAGACAGGGACCTCCCACCCCTGAAGTGTCAGTAGGGTAAAGAGCAGGGAGGGCTGGAAGGACAGAGGGGCGAACCTTGGAGGAGATGAGATTAGACTGAGGGTGGAAGACGGAGGCCCCACCCGCTCCCCTCCTGATGTCTCCACCTCAGAATCAGAGCTCTGGGTCCCAACCTCCAACAGACGCCCTCCTGGAGAGAGAAGCATCCAGGCTGTGGTGCCACCAGCCCCCACCGCTTCCTGCTTTCCCCTGTAGCCTCCCCGGCACTCAGCGCACACCTGAGCCTCACAGGGACCCGCACCTGCTCCCGCAGCAGCTCAGGGACTGTGCACCGCTCCTCTTCTGTGCCACTGACCACATTTTTTATTTGTTTTTTTTTTTTTAATCTCGTACTGGCCTTTCTGTCGAAGCTGGTGAAAGTAGATTTGCAGCATCGCCTATTTTTTATTCTCACCCAGTTTTGT
>NW_022309173.1:0-2067 GCF_002776525.5 Piliocolobus tephrosceles
TTCAAAGAACATCTTTATTTCTGCTTTCATTTCGTTATGTACCCAGTAGTCATTCAGGAGCAGGTTGTTCAGTTTCCATGTAGTTGAGCGGTTTTGATTGAGTTTCTTAGTCCTGAGTTCTAGTTTGATTGCACTGTGGTCAGAGAGACAGTTTGTTATAATTTCTGTTCTTTTACATTTGCTGAGGAGTGCTTTACTTCCAATTATGTGGTCAATTTTGGAATAAGTGTGATGTGGTGCTGAGAAGAATGTATATTCTGTTGACTTGGGGTGGAGAGTTCTATAGATGTCTATTAGGTCCGCTTGGTGCAGAGATGAGTTCAATTCCTGGATATCCTTGTTAACTTTCTGTCTCGTTGATCTGTCTAATGTTGACAGTGGAGTGTTGAAGTCTCCCATTATTATTGTATGGGAGTCTAAGTCTCTTTGTAAGTCTCTAAGGACTTGCTTTATGAATCTGGGTGCTCCTGTATTAGGTGCATATATATTTAGGATAGTTAGCTCTTCCTGTTGGATTGATCCCTTTACCATTATGTAATGGCCTTCTTTGTCTCTTTTGATCTTTGATGGTTTAAAGTCTGTTTTATCAGAGACTAGGATTGCAACCCCTGCTTTTTTTTGTTCTCCATTTGCTTGGTAGATCTTCCTCCATCCTTTTATTTTGAGCCTATGTATGTCTCTGCATGTGAGATGGGTCTCCTGAAGACAGCAGACTGATGGGTCTTGACTCTTTATCCAGTTTGCCAGTCTGTGTCTTTTAATTGGAGCATTTAGTCCATTGACATTTAAGGTTAATATTGTTATGTGTGATCTTGATCCTGCCATTATGATATTAACTGGTTATTTTGCTCATTAGTTGATGCAGTTTCTTCCTAGGCTCGATGGTCTTTACATTTTGGCATGTTTTTGCAGTGGCTGGTACCGGTTGTTCCTTTCCATGTTTAGGGCTTCCTTCAGGGTCTCTTGTAAGGCAGGCCTGGTGGTGACAAAATCTCTAAGCATTTGCTTATCTGTAAAGAATTTTATTTCTCCTTCACTTATGAAACTTAGTTTGGCTGGATATGAAATTCTGGGTTTAAAATTCTTTTCTTTAAGAACGTTGAATATTGGCCCCCACTCCCTTCTGGCTTGTAGAGTTTCTGCCGAGAGATCTGCTGTCAGTCTGATGGGCTTCCCTTTGTGGGTAACCCGACCTTTCTCTCTGGCTGCCCTTAAGATTTTTTCCTTCATTTCAACTTTGGTGAATCTGGCAATTATGTGTCTTGGAGTTGCTCTTCTGGAGGAGTATCTTTGTGGCGTTCTCTGTATTTCCTGAATTTGAATGTTGGCCTGCCCTGCTAGGTTGGGGAAGTTCTCCTGGATGATATCCTGTAGAGTGTTTTCCAATTTGGTTCCATTTTCCCCCTCACTTTCAGGCACCCCAATCAGACGTAGATTTGGTCTTTTGACATAATCCCATACTTCTTGCAGGCTTTGTTCATTTCTTTTCCTTCTTTTTTCTTTTGGTTTCTCTTCTCGCTTCATTTCATTCATTTGATCCTCAATCGCTGATACTCTTTCTTCCAGTTGATCGAGTCGGTTACTGAAGCTTGTGCATTTGTCACGTATTTCTCGTGTCATGGTTTTCATCTGTGTCATTTCGTTTATGACCTTCTCTGCATTAATTAGTCTAGCTGTCAATTCTTCCACTTTTTTTTCAAGATTTTTAGTTTCTTTGCGCTGGGTACGTAATTCCTCCTTTAGCTCTGAGAGGTTTGATGGACTGAAGCCTTCTTCTCTCATCTCATCAAAATCATTCTCTGACCAGCTTTGATCCGTTGCTGGCGATGGGCTGTGCTCCTTTGCAGGAGGAGATGCACTCTTATTTTTTGAATTTCCAGCTTTTCTGCCCTGCTTTTTCCCCATCTTTGTGGTTTTATCTGTCACTGGTCTTTGATGATGGTGACGTACTGATGGGGTTTTGATTTAGGTGTCCTTCCTGTTTGATAGGTTTCCTTCTGACTGTCAGGACCCTCAGCTATAGGTCTGTTGGAGATTGCTTGAGGTCCACTCCAGACCCTGTTTGCC
>NW_022309174.1:0-3278 GCF_002776525.5 Piliocolobus tephrosceles
TTCACCGTGTTAGCCAGGATGGTCTCGATCTCCTGACCTCGTGATCCACCCGTCTCGGCCTCCCAAAGTGCTGGGATTACAGGCTTGAGCCACCGCGCCCAGCCGAAAATGTTTTCTTCCAGCCTGACCAACATGGAGAAACCT
Organism: Piliocolobus tephrosceles; assembly: GCF_002776525.5. Lineage (NCBI taxonomy): Eukaryota > Metazoa > Chordata > Mammalia > Primates > Cercopithecidae > Piliocolobus > Piliocolobus tephrosceles. The sequence continues at coordinate 145 of NW_022309174.1, forward strand.
CATCTCTACTAAAAAACACAAAAATTAGCCGGGCATGGTGGCAGGCGCCTGTAATCCCACCTACTTGGGAGGCTGAGGCAGGAGAATTGCTTGAATCCGGGAGGCAGAGGTTGCAGTGACCCAAGATTGCAGCACTGCACTCCAGCCTGGGTGACAGAACAAGACTCCATCTCGAAAAACAAACAACAACAACAACAACAAAGTTGGGGACAGAGCACAGGCAGACAAGAGAGAGCCAATGAGAATCAGGATAGGGCTTTGGATTTCAGTCTGAGTGAGATGGAAATGCATCATTAGGTTTAAGGTAGACAGCAGTGTGATGGCACTTGTATTTTTGAAGGGTTTTTCCAGCAGCCATGAGGAAATGTGACTGTTTGCGGTCAGAGTGGAAGCTAGGAGACCCATCGGGATGCTCCTGGATTCATCCCAGACGGAATGGCAGGTTGGAGGTGGGAAGAGTGGTTAGATGAGATCTATTCCACAGGGGGTCTGAAGGAGGAGCTGACAGGCTTTGCAGATGATCACCAGAAGTGATTAAAAAGTGTGTGGTTTCTAGAAAACATTATGCAAACCTAATCTTTTAAAATACATCATCAGAAAATTGTATCGTTAACACTACTTCTGACTTTTCTGAGTTTCCTGACTTTTCTCTCCCTACATTTGTACAAACTGGTTTCGAGAGTTGTTGGCCTGTAAGAAACACAATGTAGAAGACAGGGATCTTATGTCTCTACTGGTCTGTTGAGTGATCATAGAACCATCATCAATATGTAAGTGACTGAATTTTCCCATCTGTAAAACTGATGACTATGTGACTACAGATTACCAGTAACCTTGTTAACCTACACGTTAAGAGAAAAAGCCCACCTAGTACTTCATGAATCCCAAAAGAAATGCAAATTGTAATTATCTGCACAGGTATCCAGATGTGATAACATCCAAAGGAGACAAACTTTGATTAATAAGCAAGATTCGATCCCAAAGAGTCCCAAAGAACTGTATTATATCAAACATAAAGGATCCCAAGTTAAAGACAATCCTTAAACTTCTGTCAGCTTTGTAATATATTCCAGAGTTTCAGTTGGGCTTAATGGTGACTTATTGATTGATTCTTGCTTTCTGACAAAAAGGATTGCTTTCTTTCCTTGTGAAATTCAAAGTCTCTCATGGCAGCCTTGATTAATCATTTGCAAAATATGGTTTAACCATCTATGATCCCCAGTGTACAAATTTCTTTCATTGCAATAATTTTAAAGTAATTCAAATAAACCTGTTCTAATCAAATCCCTTGTAAGTCTGTAAAAGATAATTTCTTGATGGGATATGGAAAAATGTGTGCTTAAATAAGAAGTATTACCAATGTGACAAATTATCATTCCTATAATACACAATTAATACAACACTCAACAAAAAGAATACTTAGGAAATTTAATTGACCTCATAGCATTATGTGCTTTATCTGGAATGATGGCATGAAAAAGTTATCTAAAATTCCAGTTGAAGACCAATTAATATAATCAATACCAGAAAATGTCTGGACAGAACAAATGCTTAGGACATTACATAAAAAGAGTAAGTGGACTGTAACCAGGCATTTCATTCCTGCCCAGTATCTAGACAGTCAGACATAAGCAAAGCTTATCTTCATCAAATTATTTAACATTCACGTAGCAACTCTGTTCTATTTTATTTTATTTTATTTTATTTATTTATTTTTTGAGACGGAGTCTCGCTCTGTCGCCCAGGCTGGAGTGCAGTGGCCGGATCTCGGCTCACTGCAAGCTCCGCCTCCTGGGTTCACGCCATTCTCCTGCCTCAGCCTCCCGAGTAGCTGGGACTACAGGCACCTGCCACCTCGCCCTGCTAGTTTTTTTTTTTTGTATTTTTTTTAGTAGAGACGGGGTTTCACTGTGTTAGCCAGGATGGTCTCGATCTCCTGACCTCGTGATCCGCCCGTCTCGGCCTCCCAAAGTGCTGGGATTACAGGCTTGAGACACCGCGCCCGGCCTCTGTTCTATTTTAAAATAACACTCGTGTATTCAGTGAGCATGATTGTGGAAATGCATCCTTAGAACAAAGTTTTTGGTTTAGGAATATTATTTTATAATCATTTATTGTATGTATTTGAAAGACCTTTCACAAATTAATCCTTTTCATAAATATGCCATTTCAAGATTATTATATATTCCTTAGATTACTTGTTGTTTATAAAATAAAGGTGTATTTCTATTTTAGGACTAAAAGTAATATCCATGAAATACATTGTATGAAATACTATTATGATCTCAACATTTTGCTCCAATGTCTTTAGCAAACTTTGTAAACTTTACTCATTTACATAACCTGATTACAAAACCTACTTCAGACTGGAGCTAGAGTACCATCCTATATATATTTAAAAAAGAAAGGTTTTGGTGTATTGGGATTGAGGTAAGAACTGTATTATATCAAACATAAAATGAGTAACATAATAAAGTTTATAGTACTTTAGTGTGAGGCAAAGAATACTCAAAAATGGAAAAGAGACTGTTTAATGAAAAAATCAAATTATTTAACCAGCAGTTCCTACAAATAAACCAAAATACATGCAAAATAACATAAGTATAAATAGAATATATTAAATCTAAAATAGAATATATTAAATGCCAGAGGGCATTTTCTTCTTAGTGTTTTTTTTTTTTTTTTTTTTTTTTTTTGAGACAGAGTCTCTCTGTGTGGCCCAGGCTGGAGTGCAGTGGCCGGACCTCAGCTCACTGCAAGCTCCGCCTCCCGGGTTCACGCTGTTCTCCTGCCTCAGCCTCCCGAGTAGCTGGGACTACAGGCGCCCGCCACCTCGCCCGGCTAGTTTTTTGTATTTTTTAGTAGAGACGGGGTTTCACCGTGTTAGCCAGGATGGTCTTGATCTCCTGACCTCCTGATCCGCCCATCTCGGCCTCCCAAAGTGCTGGGATTACAGGCGTGAGCCACTGCGCCCGGCCTTCCTTCTTAGTGTTTTTTAACAGAAAATTACAAACAACAAATAAAATACAGTAGTATATAGAACCATGGATACCTGTATCTTGATGGCAGTGCTAGCTATGCAAATCAAATCTTACACATGATGAATGTCACAAAATCATATACATATGTTGCAT
>NW_022309175.1:0-1786 GCF_002776525.5 Piliocolobus tephrosceles
TTGAGCGTTTTTAGCATGAAGGGCTGTTGAATTTTGTCAAAAGCCTTTTCTGCATCTATTGAGATAATCATGTGGTTCTTGTCTTTGGTTCTGTTGATATGCTGGATTACGTTGATTGATTTGCGAATGTTGAACCAGCCTTGCATCCCAGGGATGAAGCCCACTTGATCATGGTGGATAAGCTTTTTGATGTGCTGCTGAATCCGGTTTGCCAGTATTTTATTGAGGATTTTTGCATCGATGTTCATCAGGGAGATTGGTCTAAAATTCTCTTTTTTTGTTGTGTCTCTGCCAGGCTTTGGTATCAGGATGATGTTGGCCTCATAAAATGAGTTAGGGAGGATTCCCTCTTTTTCTATTGATTGGAATAGTTTCAGAAGGAATGGTACCAGCTCCTCCTTGTACCTCTGGTAGAATTCAGCTGTGAATCCATCTGGTGCTGGGCTTTTTTTGGTGCGTAGGCTCTTAATTGTTGCCTCAATTTCAGAGCCTGCTATTGGTCTGTTCAGGGATTCAACTTCTTCCTGGTTTAGTCTTGGGAGAGTGTACGTGTCCAGGAAATTATCCATTTCTTCTAGATTTTCTAGTTGATTTGCGTAGAGGTGTTTATAGTATTCTCTCATGGTAGTTTGTATTTCTGTGGGGTCGGTGGTGATATCCCCTTTATCATTTTTTATTGCATCTATTTGATTCCTCTCTGTTTTCTTCTTTATTAGCCTTGCTGGCAGTCTGTCAATTTTGTTGATCTTTCCAAAAAACCAACTCCTGGATTCATTGATTTTTTGGAGGGTTGTTTGTGTCTCTATCTCCTTCAGTTCTGCTCTGATCTTAGTTATTTCTTGCCTTCTGCTAGCTTTTGAATGTGTTTGCTCTTGCCTCTCTAGTTCTTTTAATTGTGATGTTAGAGTGTCAATTTTAGATCTTTCCTGCTTTCTCTTGTGGACACTTAGTGCTATACATTTCCCTCTACACACTGCTTTAAATGTGTCCCAGAGATTCTGGTATGTTGTATCTTTGTTCTCATTGGATTCAAAGAACATCTTTATTTCTGCTTTCATTTCGTTATGTACCCAGTAGTCATTCAGGAGCAGGTTGTTCAGTTTCCATGTAGTTGAGCGGTTTTGATTGAGTTTCTTAGTCCTGAGTTCTAGTTTGATTGCACTGTGGTCTGAGAGACAGTTTGTTATAATTTCTGTTCTTTTACATTTGCTGAGGAGTGCTTTACTTCCAATTATGTGGTCAATTTTGGAATAAGTGTGATGTGGTGCTGAGAAGAATGTATATTCTGTTGACTTGGGGTGGAGAGTTCTATAGATGTCTATTAGGTCCGCTTGGTGCAGAGATGAGTTCAATTCCTGGATATCCTTGTTAACTTTCTGTCTCGTTGATCTGTCTAATGTTGACAGTGGAGTGTTGAAGTCTCCCATTATTATTGTATGGGAGTCTAAGTCTCTTTGTAAGTCTCTAAGAACTTGATTTATGAATCTGGGTGCTCCTGTATTGGGTGCATATATATTTAGGATAGTTAGCTCTTCCTGTTGGATTGATCCCTTTACCATTATGTAATGGCCTTCTTTGTCTCTTTTGATCTTTGATGGTTTAAAGTCTGTTTTATCAGAGACTAGGATTGCAACCCCTGCTTTTTTTTGTTCTCCATTTGCTTGGTAGATCTTCCTCCATCCCTTTATTTTGAGCCTATGTATGTCTCTGCATGTGAGATGGGTCTCCTGAAGACAGCAGACTGATGGGTCTTGACTCTTTATCCAGTTTGCCAGTCTGTGTCTTT
>NW_022309176.1:0-1015 GCF_002776525.5 Piliocolobus tephrosceles
CAGGCTGGAGTGCAGTGGCGCGATCTCTGCTCACTGCAAGCTCCGCCTCCCGGGTTCATGCCATTCTCCTGCCTCAGCCTCCCAAGTAGCTGGGACTACAGGCACCGGCCACCACGCCCAGCTAATTTTTTGCGTTTTTAGTAGAGACAGGGTTTCACCGTGTTAGCCAGGATGGTCTCGATCTCCTGACCTCGTATTCCGCCTGTCTCGGCCTCCCAAAGTGCTGGGATTACAGGCGTGAGCCACCGCACCCGGCGACACTGGAGAATTTTCACAGCTGGGCTGATCGTGGAGCAGGAGTGAGAGCAGTGGTGGGATGTGCAGGACGGGCTGGGGAGACTTGCAGACCTGTCTGGATGGATGATGCTCCAGCACCCGCTCAGGGTGAAGACAGCAGGGCTCAAGATGAAGACCTCTCACCTAAGCAGCAAGGGCCGACCCAGCCCCTCTCCCTGCCCCATTCCCCGAAGCTGCTAGTCAGCTGCAGCATGAGTACTGGGGCAGAAACTGTCTTCTCCGGAGAAGTGCTCACACTGCAGGGGACACTGCTGGGGGCTCAGGGGAGAATGAGACCCTCGCCCCCGTGAGTAACTAGGGATCAGTAACTAGGGAGCTGCCTTCCTGCAGCAGGCCACCCTCTGCCCCCTGCTTCTTAGCTGCAACCTCTGCAAGGCCCTGGCCCATATAGGTGTGACCTGTGAGGAGGTTAAAGGAAAGGTACCTTAGACCCTGCCTGGGGCTCTCTGTCTGAAGTGCACCTGTAGTCCCAGCTCCTCGAGGCTAAAGCAAGAGGATCTCCTGAGCCCAAAGGTTTGAAGTTACAGTGAGCTATGATCACGCCACTGTACTCCAGCCTGGGTGAAAAAACGAGACCCTTTCTCTTAAAAAAAAAAAAAAAAGGCCGGGCGCGGTGGCTCAAGCCTGTAATCCTAGCACTTTGGGAGGCCGAGACGGGCGGATCACGAGGTCAGGAGATCGAGACCATCCTGGCTAACACGGTGAAACCCCGTCTCCA
>NW_022309177.1:0-9858 GCF_002776525.5 Piliocolobus tephrosceles
GCCCAGGCTGGAGTGCAGTGGCAGGATCATAGCTCACTGTAGCCTCAATCACCTTCCATCACCCAGGCTCCAGAGCCACAGCCTTCTCTTCTCGCAGTTGGTCTTCCTGGACCTTGAGTCATTTGCATAAACGACTGGGTGTCCTCCAAGGCCCGATCATGACTAACACAGACACTACTGTCACTCAGGAAATTCCGAGGATTTAGAAGTTACCTCCCAGGAACCAGGGACAAAAGCCAGTGGAGGCCGGGCGCGGTGGTTCAAGCCTGTAATCCCAGCACTTTGGGAGGCCGAGACGGGCGGATCACGAGGTCAGGAGATCGAGACCATCCTGGCTAACACGGTGAAACCCCGTCTCTACTAAAAAAATACAAAAAACTAGCCGGGCGAGGTGGCGGGTGCCTGTAGTCCCAGCTACTCGGGAGGCTGAGGCAGGAGAATGGCGTAAACCCGGGAGGCAGAGCTTGCAGTGAGCTGAGATCCGGCCACTGCACTCCAGCCTGGGCCATAGAGCGAGACTCCGTCTCAAAAAAAAAAAAAAAAAAAGCCAGTGGAATCTCAATTCCACACAGGATTGACAGTGTCAGGGCTGAGAGGTATCTCCCAGTCAGCCCCCTCAGTGGGTGGTTCCCTGAACCAATAATTGGGGGTGCATTTTATTCTCAGCAGTGGGCTCTCATAATCCCTGGAAAACGTGAAGGATTGCATAGGGCACCTCACTCCTCCTTGTCATCGACTCTCTATCTCATTTAGCTCTCACAGCAACCTCCAGGCAGGCTCAGGCATAAGCCACTGCACCCAGCTGTCTTTTTTTTTTTTTTTTTTTTGAGGCAGAGTCTCGATCTGTTGCCCAGGCTGGAGTGCAGTGGTGTGATCTCTGCAACCTCCATTTCCTGGGTTCAAGCGATTCTCCTGCCTCAGCCTCCCAAGTAACTGGGATTACAGGCTCGCACCACCACACCTAGCTAATTTTTTGTATTTTTAGTAGAGATGGGGTTTTGCCATGTTGTCCTGGCTGGTCTCAAACTCCTGACCTCAAGTGATCCGCCCGCCTCAGCCTCCCAAAGTGCTGGGATTACAGGCGTGAGCCATTGTGCCCAGCCTAAGGCTTGATTTTATACATTTTAGGAAGACAAGTTACAGGAAAAGACATAAATAGACAGAGGTAAGGTATACTTTGGCTGGGCCTAGAAAGGTGGGACATCTTGAAGGCGGGGATGGTTTCCAGGTTATGGGTAGATTTAAACATTTGCTAATTGGCAATTGGTTGAAAAGGTTAAGCTCTGCCTGAAGAGCTGAAATCAGCTTGAGTTATGGTAAGTGGCGGGCAGTTGTGGATGCCAAAGTTCTTCCCTTGTAGATGAAGCCTTCAGGTAGCAGACTTCCGAGAGAAGAGATGTGAATGTCACAGGTGCCAGTCTCTCCGGAGAGACCTGAGAAGGGAAGGGGATTCTCTACAGAATACAGATTTCCCCCATAAAAGAAAGCTTTGCAGGGCCATTTCAAAATATGTCAAAGAAATGTATTTTGGGAGACCAGGCGAGGTGGCTCACGCCTGTAATCCCAACACTTTGGGAGGCCAAGGTGGGTGGATCACCTGAGGTCAAGAGTTCAAGACTAGCCTGGCCACCATGGTGAAAATCCGTCTCTACTAAAAATACAAAAATTAGCTGGGCATGATGGCGGGTACCTGTAATCCCACTACTAGGGTGGCTGAGGCAGGAGGCCAAGTTTACAGTGAGCTGAGATCGTGCCATTGCACTCCAGTCTAGATGACAAGAACGAAACTCCATCTCAAAAAAAACAAAAGAGGGCCGGGCGCGGTGGCTCAAGCCTGTAATCCCAGCACTTTGGGAGGCCGAGACGGGCGGATCACGAGGTCAGGAGATCGAGACCATCCTGGCTAACACGGTGAAACCCCGTCTCTACTAAAAAAATACAAAAATCTAGCCGGGCGCGGTGGCTGGCGCCTGTAGTCCCAGCTACCCGGAGGCTGAGGCAGGAGAATGGCGTAAACCCGGGAGGCGGAGCTTGCAGTGAGCTGAGATCTGGCCACTGCGCTCCAGCCTGGGTGACAGAGCGAGACTCCGTCTCAAAAAAAAAAAAGAAAAAAAAAAAAAAGAAAGAAATATATTTTGGGGTAAAATCCTTTTGTTACTGGTGGAGGGTGTCCAGGTTCTTGGTGTCTTAAAGAATTGTACAAAACTCACAAAAAAAGGAAAGAATAAAGCAACAAAAGCAGAGACTTATTGAAAACAAAAGTACAGGCCGGGTGCGGTGGCTCATGCCTGTAATCCCCGCAGCACTTTGGGAGGCCAAGGCAGGCGGATCACTTGGGGCCAGGAGTTCAAGACCAGCCTGGCCAACATGGTGAAACCCCGTCTCTACTAAAAATACAAAAATTAAGCCAGGTGCGGTGGCTCACACCTGTAATCAATCCCAGCACTTTGGGAGGCCAAGGAAGGCAGATCATGAGATCAGAAGTTCAAAACCAGCCTGGCCAGTATGGTGAAACCCCATCTCTATTAAAAATACAAAAATTAGCTGGGCATGGTGGTGGGCGCCTGTAGTTCCAGCTACTCAGGAGGCTGAGGCAGAAGAATTGCTTGAATTCAAGAGGTGGAGGTCAGCATTGAGCTGAGATCATGCAACTGCACTCCAGCCTGGGCAACAGACCGAGACTCTGTCTCAAAAACAAAACAAAACAAAACAAAAATTATCTGGGAGTGCTGGCGATGCCTATAATTCCAGCTACTCAGGAGGCTGAGATATGAGAATACTCTGTCTCAAAAAAAAAAAGAAAAGAGGCTGGGCGCGGTAGCTCAAGCCTGTAATACCAGCACTTTGGGAGGCTGAGACGGGCGGATCACGAGGTCAGGAGATCGAGACCATCCTGGCTAACACGGTGAAACCCCGTCTCTACTAAAAAAATACAAAAAAACTAGCCGGGCGAGGTGGCGGGCGCCTGTAGTCCCAGCTACATGGGAGGCTGAGGCAGGAGAATGGCGTGAACCCGGGAGGCGGAGCTTGCAGTGAGCTGAGATCCGGCCACTGCACTCCAGCCTGGGCAACAGAGCGAGACTCCGTCTCAAGAGAAAAAAAAAGAAAAGAAAAAAAAGAAAGTACACTCCACAGGGTGGGAGCCGCAGGAGCATAGGGGCTAATTTTGGGGGATTTAAATAACCTCTAGCAGGTACCATTGGTTACTTGGTGTACGCCCTATGTAAATGAAGGGATTAAGTAAAGTTACAAAGCCATTCACTCAGTGAGCACCCTTTGTAAATGAAGAGGATATTTCCTGTCATAGCTGAAGTGTTTCCATTTGATTCAGTTCTAGGAAGTCCTTAGATTCTCTGCTTCCAAATCCTATTCTCCTGTCTCCCTTTTATTGCCCTTTTTTTTTTTTTTTTTTTTTTTTTAAAGAGACAGTGTCACAGCTCTCGGCATCCTCAACTTCCTGGGCTCAAGGGATCCTCCCACCTCAGCTTCCCAATTAGCTGGGAATACAGGCATGAACCACCACGCCCGGCTAACTTTTGTATTTTTTGTAGAGATGGGGTTTCACCATGTTGCCCAGGCTGGTCTTGAATTCTGGGCTCAAGCCATCCACTCGCCTTGGCCTCCCAAAGTGCTGGGATTACAGGCGTGAACCACCATGCCCAGCCTTTATTTATTTGTTTTTATTATTTTATTTATTTATTTTTTGAGACAGGGTTTTGCTCTTGTTGCCCAGGCTGGAGTACAGTGGCGCCATCTCAGCTCACTGCAACCTCCGCCTCCCGGCTTCAAGCAGTTCTCCTGCCTCAGCCTCACCCTCCCAAGTAGCTGGAATTGCAGGCATCCACTACCACGCCCAGCTAATTTTTTGTATTTTTAGTAGAGATGGGTTTCACCATGTTGGCCAGGCTGGTCTTAAACTTCTGACCTCAGGTGATCTACCTGCCTCGGCCTCCCAAGGGAGGCTGAGATTACAGATGTGAACCACCATGCCCAGCCCATAGCTACCTTTGGACATTTGCATTGTTTGGGGGTTTTTAGCTCTTGTAGACCTGGACCCCCTTGAACTGACAAATTTGGCACACTTGAGCCAAGAACCTTGTGACTTCCTGAATCATTTGCCTCCTGAGTTGTTATAATGTCTCCTTAGTGTTTGCCTCCCGCCTTCTCAGCCCCTACGGCCCTGGCCTTTTTCCTTGCTCCATTTCTGCCACTTCCACCCCATCTTGCCAGTGCCGCTATGAATCTGGCCACAGGGGTAAGGAAGCATGTCATTTGACAGGAGCTTCTGCGATGCCCAGAGAGAAGGCACTAGAAGCCCCTCGAGGGTTTCCACTTGAACCAAAGTCTTCAATGATGTTCGGGCATTTCAGACACCCTCAAATGCCTCCAAAGACTCCCACCAAGAGCTACTGAAAGCGAGGCATAGGTGAGGTTGAGGACTCAGTGCCTTGCGATTCCATTTCGGATTTTCCAGCGACCAGCCCAGCAGCTGCTGCCTACCACTGTCCTTGCTGAAGCTGGGAAGGGTCACTCCCAGCAGGCTTGGCTCTGTCTGCCTGTATTTTGCTCCTGCCCCCAGCATGGTTTCTGGTACCCTATAGAGAGAATCAGCTTAGAGATCCAAGTTGGTATTATTTTTAGAAATAAAGATCACTCAGTCCCAGCTTGCTGAGGCTTGTTTGGAGAATGAAAACGGGGAAAGGCCTCATATTTTTCCAAAGTTCAAGTTCAAGTGGTGCAAAGTGGATGCAAAACTTCTGAATTATTGCCTGAAATGTTCCCTTTCCTTGCAAAGACTGACCTTGTCTTCCAATTAGTTCCTCCCTTGGGAACAGGGCTGAGCAACCCTAAACACACCCCTCTTTGTCTTGTCTTGTTTGTTCCTGGACAATATTTCATGCCAAATCTGTACTTATGCCACCCTTTGTCTTCTAGTTTCTAGTACAGAGGAGATCTTTCCATAATTCATGCTGAGACTGGCCCGGTTAACAAGCAGCTCATTTTTTAAAACTTGAAAACTGAAATCGGGTTGTAGATGCAAAATGTCACTTTATGGAGACACAGTTGTCTTCAATCTTGCAGGAGGTGTCCAGCGGGTCTGGAGCCTCAAGAGTCAGCCTGGTCTTATAAAGACAAACGGTTAAAATAAACAAAACTGGTCAAGTGAAGTCTCACTTCAAACGTCAAAAAAGACATGTTAAGGCTGGGCACGGTGGCTCACGCCTGTAATCCCAGCACTTTGGGAGGCTGAGGTGGGCGGATCACAAGGTCAGGAGTTGGACCAGCCTGCCCGATATGGTGAAACCCCATGTCTACTAAAAATACAGGCCGGGCGCGGTGGCTCAAGCCTGTAATCCCAGCACTTTGGGAGGCCAAGACGGGTGGATCACGAGGTCAGGAGATCGAGACCATCCTGGCTAACACGGTGAAACCCCGTCTCTACTAAAAATACAAAAAAACTAGCCGGGCGAGGTGGCGGGCGCCTGTAGTCCCAGCTACTTGGGAGGCTGAGGCAGGAGAATGGCGTAAACCTGGGAGGCGGAGCTTGCAGTGAGCTGAGATCCCGCCACTGCACTCTAGCCTGGGCTACAGAGCTAGACTCTGTCTCAAAAAAAAAAAAAAAAAAAAATACAAAAATTACCCAGGCGTGGTGATGCATGCCTGTAATCCCAGCTACTTGGGAGGCTGAGGCAGGAGAATTGCTTGAACCCAGGAGGCAGAAGTTGTGGTGAGCCGAGATCGTGCCATTGCACTCCAGCCTGGGCGACAAGAGCGAAACTTCGTTTCAAAAAAAGAAAAAATTCCTCACCCATCAGTAAAAATGAAGACTCTGTGAAAGTTGTCAGAAGCAAAATTGAATTACTTGTGTTAAAACAAAACAAAAAACTCTGACAAATAGAGCTAAGAAAGCTATAAAGAGAAGGTTCTTATGCATAAATGCCAGATAACAAAAACTATCACAGAAGGCGCAGCAAAAATCACAACCTTGCACAAAGGCCACTGAAATCTTACACAAAAAATACTTCTGTGAGGACATCTGCCCAGCAACTGCCTGTACGACCTGGCACTGGATCACACTTGTTGCTGATCCTTGTAGCCAAGGAAAATTATCCCCAAACAATTGTGTAATCCCCCTCAATCTTCCTCTAAAAACGTTTGTCCTTCTTTAACTCGTTGGATACACACATAGTTTACTATGGCACACATATTCCCATTGTCATGCCCAATCCCAAATAAATGTTGCTTTATTTCGGAGAGTCTCTCTCTCTCTCTCTTTTTTTTTTTTTTTGAGACAGAGTCTCACTCTGTCGGCCAGGCTGGAGTGCAATGGGGCAATCTCGGCTCACCGCAACCTCAGCCTCCCGGATTCAAGCGATTCTCCTGCCCCAGTCTCACTAGCAGCTGGGATTACAGGCGGATGCCACGACACCCAGCTAATTTTTGTATTTTTAGTAGAGACAGGCTTTCACCATGTTGGTCAGGCTGGTCTCAAACTCCTGACCTCAGGTGATCTGCCTGCCTCAGCCTCCCAAAGTGCTGGAATTACAGGCATGAGCTACTATGCCGGGCCATAAATTCTGTTTAACAAGATCAAATCTGACTCCAAGTCCTCTGCCTGGACTGGTACGTAAAAGAGCCCCAGGGCCTTCCCCAGTTCCTGAGCTTCGAGGAGGGCCTCTGGTCTTCATTCTTTCCTCATCTTTATGAGAGTCCCCAGGGCACTTGCTAGAGTCCCCACCTCCTCGTCCAGCTGTCCCTTCCACTTGTGAGGACTCCCTTTCTCCAAAGCTGGGGCACTCAGGGACACTCCAGTTCTTGTCTTTGGGAATTTTGGCTTTCAATAATAAAAGCCTCAATTCCAGCTGCTTGGGAGCCTCATTTGAGCCCAGGAGTTTGAGTTCAGCCTGGGCAACATAGTGAGACCCTGTCTCTTAAAAAATAAATAAATAAAAATAATAAAAGCCTCTTAAGGGAGTTTCAGGTCCTCAACATGTTCCTGTGTGCCTTCTTTCTCTTCAGACATGCAGGAAAATATGACTCAGATAATGTCTAAGTCACGTTATTTTGCCACTTTGTTCATGAACATTTCCCCATCATCAATGATTCTTTTAAAAGCAAACCTTTTTTTTTTCTTTTTTTTTTTTTTTTTTGAGACAGTCTTGTTCTGTCCCAGGCTGGAGTGCAATGGTGTGGTCTCGGCTCACTGCAACTTCCACCTCCTGGGTTCAAGTGATTCTTGTGCCTCAGCCTTCTGAGTAGCTGGGATTAGAGGTGCTCGTCACTACATCTGATTGATTTTTATATCTTTAGTAGAGATGTGGTTTTGTCATGTTGGCCAGGCTGGTCTTGAACTCCTGATCTCAGGTGATCCACCTGCCTCAGCCTCCCAAAATGCTGGGATTGTAGGCATGAGCCATTGTGCCCAGACAAAGCAAACTTTATTTAAATTTTTTAAATTTATTATTTATTTATTTAGAGACCGAGCCTCGCTCTGTGGCCCAAGCTAGAGTGCAGTGGGGCAATCTCTGCTCACTGCAACCTGCACCTCCCAGGTTCAAGCGATTCTCCTACCTCAGCTTCCTGAGTAAATGGGATTATAGGCGCCTGCTACCACACCTGGCAAATTTTTATATTTTTAGTAGAGATGAGTTTTACCATGTTGGCCAGACTGGTCTCAAACTCCTCACCTCAGGTGATCCACTAGCCTCGGCTACCCAAAATGCTGAGATTACAGGCATGAGCCACCGTGCCCAGCCTTCTTTGATTGATTGATTGATGGATGGATGGATTTTGAGATGGAGTCTTGCTCTGTCGCCCAGGCTGGAATGCAGTGGTGTGATCTTGGCTCACTGCAACCTCCGCCTCCTGGGTTCAAGCCATTCTCCTGCCTCAGCCTCCCGGGTAGCTGGGACTACAGGCACCCACCACCACGCCCAGCTAATTTTTTGTGTTTTTAGTAGAGACGGGGTTTCACTATGTTGGCCAGGCTGGTCTCAAAGCCCTGACCTCATGATCCGCCCACCCTGGCCTCCCAAAGTGCTGGGATTACAGGCGTGAGCCACTGCGCCCAGCTCCAGCCTTGTTTTTTTTTGAAGTGATGGAGTCTTATGATGCTGTTCAGGCTGGTGTGCTGTGGCTGTTCACATTTGTGATCCTAACTCACTGCAGCCTTGAACTCCTGGGCTCAAGCGATCCTCCTGCCTTAGCCTCCTGAGTAGCTAGGACCACAGGTGTGGGCCACCACACCCAGCTCCTAAAAAGCAAACTTTCTGATGGTTGCCAAATATTCCATTGTTTGGAGGTATCATCATTTGTATAGCTATTCTGTTATTTGGGGGCATTTCGGTTGTTTCTAATTTTTTAGTGGCTAAATTGTGTAGGTGCTCCTGAGGCCCAAAGTGCTATCTTTGGGCATTGAGCAGTGAGCTGTTTCTGTCCCTTCACTTCCCTCCTCAGATAGACAGACCCCTGCAATGCTGCCGTGGTTGGGGGGACTGCAGGGGAAACATGGGTCACAAGCATTGCAGAGGGCTTTGAGCATCAACGTCTTCTGAGGAGGACATGGGAGTAAGCAAGCCAGACCATGGCAGGCCTGAGTGTCAGGCGGGATGCGTGACACCCTAGCCAGGCTCAGCATGCCTGCTTTTTAGTTTGTCTGGGCTGCTACAAAATAGACTGGGTGGCTTAAACAACAGACACTTATTTGTCACAGTCCTAGAGGCTGGAAATCCCAGATCCAGGAGCCACATGGTCGGGTTCTGGTGAGGGCTCTCTCGTAGGCTGCAGATGGCCACCTTCTCCCTATAGTTCTCACATGGCAGAAAGAAGAGAAGCTCTGATGTCTCTTCCTCCTTTAGGGGCACTAATCCCATCATGGGGTCCCCACGCTCATCTAACCCCAGCTCACCTTCAAACACTCCACCTTCTAGTCCTATCACACTGGGGGTTAGAACTTCAACATATTAATTTTGGGAGGACACAAACTTTCAGTCCATAACGATGACCATCGGCCTCCCTGGGCATCCCCACACTGTTGCAAAGCCCATGCTTGTGCTGGGGAGTCGGACCCTGGAAGTGTCACTGGTGGAGGGTGTTCAGGTTCTTGGCATCTTGAACAAAGAATTGGACAAAACTCACAAACAAAGCAAGGAAAGAATGAAGCAACAAAAGCAGAGATTTATTGAAAACGAAAGTACACCCCACAGGATGGGAGTACGCCAAGCATAGGGGCTCAAGAGCCACGTTACAGAATTTTCTGGGGCTTCAATACCCTCTAGAGGTTTCCATTGGTTACCTGGTTTGCGCCCTATGTAAATGAAGGGAATGAAGTAAAGTTACAAAGTCATTCACTCGGTGTATGCCCTATGTAAATGGAGAGGATATTTCTTGTCGTAGCTGAAGTGTTTCCATTTTATTTCATTCTGGTAAGTCAGCATGAATCGGCCTTATGTACCCTGCCTCCAGACCCTATTCTCCTGTCTCAGAAGTGTTTCACTCTCCCCTTTTCAGCAAACATTTATTTTTACTTTTATTTTTTTTTGAGTCAGAGTTTTTCTCTGTTGCCCATGCTGGAGTGCAGTGGCACCATCATAGCTCACTGCAGCCTTGGATTTCCGGGCTCAAGGGATCCTCCTGCCTCATCCTCCCAAGTAGCTGGGGCTATAGGCTGATGAACTTTTTATTGTTGTTATTGAGACAGTCTCACTTTGTTGCCCAGGCTAGAGTGCACTGGTACGATCTCGGCTCACTGCAACCTCTGCCTCCTGGGTTCAAGTGATTCTCCTGCCTCAGCCTCTGGAGTAGATGGGACTACAGGCATGTGCCACCACACCTGGCTTTTTTTTTTTTTTTTGAGAC
>NW_022309179.1:0-568 GCF_002776525.5 Piliocolobus tephrosceles
CTAAGAAATATCCCATTGCAGATTTCCAGAAAACTGTGTTGGCAAACTGTTGGCTGAAGAGAAACGTGTAACTCTGTGAGTTGCATTCACACATCGCAATGGAGTTTCTCAAACGCTTCTTTCCAGTGTCTGTCTGAGGATATATCCTTTTTCACCATAGCCCTCAAAAAGCTCCCAAGTCTCCCATTGCAGAATCCACGACAAGACTCTTAGCAAACTGTTCCAAAAAGGGGAGGGTGGAACCCTGTGTGATGAAGCCACAAATCAGAAAACAATCTCTCAGAAAGCTATTCTCCAGTTGATCTCTGAGGATTCTTGCTTTTTCACAATGTTCCTGTATTGGCTCCCAAATATAACTGGGCAAGTTCCACGAAAATAGTTTTAGCAAACTGCTTCCTGAGGAATATGTTGTAACTCTGTGAGCTGAATTCAGAGATCACGAAGAAATTTCTCAGAAAGCTTCTCTCTCGTGTTGAAATGATGATAATTCCTTTATCATCGTAGTCCTCAAAGCCATCAAAAGTAACCTTTCTTAGGTTCTTCAAAGACAGTGTTAATGGCCTGCTCC
>NW_022309179.1:578-744 GCF_002776525.5 Piliocolobus tephrosceles
CTGCTCCATGAAACATAAGTGTAACTCTGTGAGATGAATTCACACATCAACAAGAAGTTTCTAAGGAAGCTTCCTTCTAGTTTTCATAGAAGGATATTTCCTTTGTCACCATTAGCTTCACTGCGCTAAGAAATATCCCATTGCAGATTTCCAGAAAACTGTGTTG
>NW_022309179.1:754-1996 GCF_002776525.5 Piliocolobus tephrosceles
TCTGTGTGATGAAGCCACACATCAGAAAGCAATCTGTCAGGAACCTATTCTCTAGTTGGTCTCTGAGGATACTTGCTTTCTCACAATGGGAGCGAATTTCCTCCCAAATATCACTGTGAATGATCCAGGAAAATAGGGTTAGCAAACTGCTTCCTGAGGAATAAGTTGTAACTCTGTGAGTTGAATTCACAGTTCACGAAGAAATTTCTCGGAAAGCTTCTCTCTCGATTATCACTGCTGATATTTCCTTTATCAGTGTAGGCCTCAAAACATTCCAAAGTAAACTTTCTTAGGTACTTCCAATAGAGTGTTAATGGCCTGCTCCATGAAACATAAGTGTAACTCTTTGAGATGAATTCACACATCAACGAGAAGTTTCTAAGGCAGCTTCCTTCTAGTTTTCATAGGAGGATATTTCCCTTGTCACCATTAGCTTCACTGCGCTAAGAAATATCCCATTGCAGATTTCCAGGAAACTGTGTTGGCTAACTGTTGGCGGAAGAGAAACGTGTAACTGTGTGAGTTGTATTCACTCATCGCAATGCAGTTTCTCAGAAGGCTTCCTTCCAGTGTCTGTTTAAGGATGTATCCCTTTTCACCATAGCCCTCAATGACCTCCCAAGTATCACATTGCAGAATCCACGACTAGAATCTTAGCAAACTGTTCCAAGAACGGAAGGGTGGAACTCTGTGTGATGAAGCCAAACATCAGAAAGCAATCTCTCAGCAAGCTATTCTCTACTTGTTCTCTGAGGATACTTGCTTTTTAACAATTTGCCCGAATTGGCTCCCAAATATGACTGTGCAGGTTCCACGAAAAGAGGGTTAACACACTGCTTCCTGAGGAATAAGTTGTAACTCTGTGAGATGAACTCAGAGATCACGAAGAAATTTCTCAGAAAGCTTCTCTCACGTTTTGAACGGATGATATTTCCATTATCAGCGTAGGCCTCAAAGCCATCCAAAGTAACCTTTCCTAGGTTCCTCAAAGACAGTGTTAATGGCCTGCTCCATGAATCATAAGTGTAACTCTGTCAGATGAATTCACACTTCAACAGGAAGTTTCTAAGGAAACTTCCTCCTAGTTTTCATAGGAGGTTATTTCGTTTGTCACTATTAGCTTCACTCGCTAAGAAATATCCCATTGCAGATTTCCAGAAAACTGTGTTGGCAAACTGTTGGCTGAAGAGAAACGTGTAACTCTGTGAGTTGCATTCACACATCGCAATGGAGTTTCTCAAA
>NW_022309181.1:0-1152 GCF_002776525.5 Piliocolobus tephrosceles
TAGTAGAAATCTTCCAGATACCTGTATCCTTTCTTTTCCCAGAGGCTCTTCAGTGTTGCAATTTAAAAATCTTCAAAAATAACTTGAAAGGAAAACTTCTAAGTACACTTTTGATGAGCACCCTTGACAACTTGAATATGTGGAGTAAATTCCCTTGACTTTTGTATTCCTAGAAACTCGTTCTTGTTTGCAGAAGACTTTGTATTTTGTCAACAGTGGCCACTGTTCGGTGACCATCACACATGCCGTGACTCATTTAGAAAATTGGATGTGGATGTATTAACTTTTCAGACACACAAACACTTGGGCTGTTTGATTTTGGTTTTGATTTTTTGTTCCCCCCCACCCCCACCCCCCCCAGCTGAATTCAAAAAAGGGAAACAAGCAGACAGAGTAAGTACCCGAAAGTGTCTAAGTGGCTGGCTGGGGGATCCTACTATGGTGTTGGATTGTGTTCTGCCAGACATCGCTCCTCGAATAGCTGACCCTGAAAGGGCTGGCATTGCCCTCACCCTGGGACATTCGTCTGTCACACCAGAAAATGAAGAATCTGCCAGAGCACTGTGAGTCAAATTCAGTCAGAACTCGATTAAATAAGAGGCTTTGTCTCAAAGGCCAAAACATGAGGACACATTTTTAATTTTTAAGGAACACTTCATTGTGAGTCAGTCCTGATGTGTACTGCATTAGGAAACCTCTGAACTTCCACGGTCAGGCCCAGAGCTCTGAGGGAAAGTGGTTGTGCCCTTCCCACTGTTTTTGTTTGAAAAAAATTCACTTAGGTAGAACTGGAAGCCTTTCCGCAGTGTTAATACTCATGACCCGTTCTGGGTCTCGGTATATGTGTACTGTATAAGTGTACATGTTTGTATGTGGTGTACCCATACTACGTGTATTTCCACTGTGCATGTATTTACAATGTATAGGTATGTACACTTCATATGTGTCCTATACACGTGCATGCTGTAGGCATGCATGTACACGTGTATATGTGTGTATGGGCACTATGGTTATAAGCACACTACCTGGACACCTATCTGTTCTGCGTGTGTACATACATGTATGTATTTAATGCCATATTCATACCTGTGTACGTACACCGTGTGGGTATGTGCACATTATTTCTGCAGATGTATATATACATATGTGCAC
>NW_022309182.1:0-1120 GCF_002776525.5 Piliocolobus tephrosceles
CCATTAGTCTACATATCTGTTTTGATACCAGTACCATGCTGTTTGGGATACTGTAGCCTTGCAGTATAGTTTGAAGTCAGGTAATATAATGCCTCCAGCTTTGTTTTTTGTTTTTTTCTTTCCTTGCTTACCATTAGTCTTGGCTATAGGAGCTCTTTTTGGTTCCATATGAATTTTAAAATAGTGTTTTCTAGTTCTATGAATAATGTCAATCGTATTTTAATGGGAATAGCATTGAATCTGTAAATTACTTTGGGCAGTATGGCCATTTTCACGATACTGATTCTTCCTATCCATGGGCACGGAATCTTTTTCCATTTGTTTGTGTCCTCTCTGGTTTCCTCGAGCAGAGGCTTGTAGTTCTCCTTGAAGAGGTCCTTCATTTACCTTGTTAACTGTATTTCTAGGTATTTCATTCTCTTTGTAGCAATTGCAAATGGGAGTTCATTCATGATTTGGTTCTCTGCTTGCCTTTTGTTGGCATATAGGAATGCATGTAACTTCTGCATATTGATTTTGTATCCTGAGACTTTGCTGAAGTTGCTTATCAGCTTAAGGAGTTTTGGGGCTGAGACAAAGAATTTTCTAGATATGGAATCACGTCGTCTGCAAACAGAGACAATTTGACTTCCTCTCTTCCTATTCGAATACCTTTATTTCTTTCTCTTGCCTGACTGCACTTGCCAGAAATTCTAATACTATGTTGAATAGGAGTGGTGAGAGAGGGCATCCTTGTCTTGTGCCGGTTTTCAAAGGGAATGCTTCTAGCATTTGCCTGTTTAGTATGACATTGGCTGTGAATTTGTCATAAATAGCTCTTATTATTTTGAGATATATTCCATCACTACTTAGTTTCATGAGAGTTTTTAACATGAAGGGATGTTGACTCTTATCAAACCCCTTTTCTGCATCTATTGAGATGATCATGTGATTTTTGCCATTGGTTCTGCTTATGTTGATTTGCATATGTTGAACCAGTCTGGCATCCCAGGGATGAAGACAACTGAATCGTGGTGGATAAGTTTTTGATGTGCTGCTGGATTCAGTTTGCCAGTGCCAGTATTTTGTTGAGGATTTTCACATTCATGTTCATTAGGGAGACTGGCTTGAAGTTTCTTTT
>NW_022309183.1:0-3864 GCF_002776525.5 Piliocolobus tephrosceles
TTACACAAAAAGTAATTCTATAGTGCTCAGTCAAAAGAAAGTTGAACTAAATGAGATGAATGCACATATCACAAAGCAGTGTCTCAGAAAGCTTCTCTCTGGGTTTCTTCTGAAGATATTTCCTTGTTCACCGTAGGCCTTATTGTGCCCCAAAATGTCCCTTTGTGGATTCGTCAAAGACGTTGTTTCCAAACTGTACATTGTAAAGAAAGATTTAACTCTGTGACATGAATGAACACCTCACAAAGCAGTTTCTCAGAAAGCTTCTGTCTGGTTTTCATCTGAAGACACTTTCATCTTCATCTTAGACTTCAAAGTGCTCTGAAATGTCCCTTGATAGATTTTACACAAACAGTGTTTCCACACTACTCAATGAAAACAAAGGTATAACTCTGTGAGAGGAATGCACATATCACAAAGCAGTATCTCAGAAAGCTACTCTCCAGTTTTCATCTGAAGATATTTCCCTTTTCACCTTTTTCCTCAATGCACTGCCGAATATCCCTTTGCAGATTCCACAAAAACAGTGTTACCAAACTGCTCAATGAGAAGAAATGTTTATCTCTGTCAGGTGAATTCACACACCACAAAGCAGTCTCTTGGAAAGTGTCTCTGTAGTTTTATCTGAGGATAATTTCTTTTCCACCATAGGCTTCATGCGCTCTGAAATATCTCTTTGTAGATTTTACACAACGAGTGTTTTCATGCTACTCAATGAAAAGAGAGGTATAACTCTATAAGATGAATGCACACATCACAAAGAAGTTTCTCAAAATGCTTCTTACCAGTTTTCATCTGTAGATATTTCCTTTTTCACCATACACCTGAAGGCACTCCTGAATATCCATTTGCAGTTTCCACAGAAACAGTGTTAACAAACTGCTCAATGAAAAGAAAACTTTAACACTGTGAGAGGAATTCACACATCACAATGCAGCTTCTCAGAAATCTTGTATCTAGTGTTTATCTGAAGATATTTCCTTGTTCACCGTAGGCTTCAAAGCGCTCCCAATATCCCCTCTCAGATTCCACAAAAACAGTGATTCCAAACTGCTCAATGAAAAGAAAGGTTTAACACTTTGAGATGAATTTACACATCACAAAGCAGTTTCTCAGAAAACTTCCTTGTACTTTTCATATGAAGACAGTTCCTTGTTTACCGCAGGCCTCAATGCACTCATAAATGTGAGTTCGCAGATTCGTCAAGGATGGTTTCCAAACATCGCAATGTAAAGGAATGTTTAACTCTGTAATATGAATGCCCACATCACAAAGAAGTTTCTCATAAAGCATCTCTCCAGGTTTGATCTGAGGATATTTTCTTTTTCACTGTAGGCCTCAATGCGCTCCCGAATAACCGTTTGAAGATTCCACCTGAACAGTGTTAACAAACTGCTCAAGGAAAAGAAAGGTTAAACTCTGTGAGAGGAATTCACACATCACAAAGAAGTTTTTTGGAAAGCTTCTTTCTAATGTTTATCTGAGGAAATTTACTTTTTATCATAGACTTCAATGCACTCCCAAATATCCCTTCTCAGATTCCTTAAAAACAGTGATTCTAAACTGCTAAATCAAAAGAAAGGTTTAGCTCCTTGAGATGAATGCTCATATCACAAAGCAGTGTCTCAGAAAGCTTCTTTCTAGTTTTCATCTGAAGATGTTTCATTGTTCACTGTAGGCCTCAATGTGCTCCAAAATGTCACTTCGCAGTTTCGTCAAAGACAGTTTCCAAACTGTGCATTGTAAAGAAAGGTTTAACTCTGTGAGGTGAATGCACACATCACATTGCAATTTCTCAGAAAGCTTCTGCCTAGTTTTCATCTGAAGATTCTTCCTTCTTCACCTTAGTCTTCAAAACACTCCAAAATATCCCTTTGTAGATCTTACACAAGCAGTGTTGCCACACTGCTCAGTGAAAGAAAGGTGTAACACTGTGAGAGGAATGCACACATCACAAAGCAACTTCTCAGAAAGCTTCTCTCCAGTTTTCATCTGTAGATATTTCCTTTTTCAACATAAGCCTCAATGCACTCCTGAATATCCCATTGCAGATCGCACAAAACCAGTGTTAACAAGCTGCTCAAAGCAAAGAAAGGTTTAACTCTGTGAGAGGAATTCACACATAACGAAGCTTCTTTCTAGTGTTTATCTGAGGACATTTCCTTCTTCAACACAGGCTTCAATGAGCTCCGAAATATC
This sequence comes from Piliocolobus tephrosceles, assembly GCF_002776525.5. Classification (NCBI taxonomy): domain Eukaryota; kingdom Metazoa; phylum Chordata; class Mammalia; order Primates; family Cercopithecidae; genus Piliocolobus; species Piliocolobus tephrosceles. The sequence goes on from NW_022309183.1 coordinate 2,200, forward strand.
CCCTCCCAGATTCCACAACAGTGATCCCAAACTGCTCATTCAAAAGAAAGGTTTCACTCCATGAGATGAATGCACATATCACAAAGCAGTGTCTCAGAAAGCTTCTTTCCAGTTTACATCTGAAGACATTTCCTTGTTCAGCATAGGCCTCAAAGCACCCCAAAATGTCCCTTCACAGATTCGTCAAAGACAGTGTTTCCAAATTGCACATTGTAAAGAATAGTTTACATCTGTGAGATGAATGCAGACATCACAAAGCAGTTTCTCAGAAATATTCCACCTAGTTTTCATCTGAAGATACTTAAATCTTCACCTTAGGCTTCAAAGTGCTCTAAAACATCCCTTTGTAGACTTTACACAATCAGTGTTTCCACACTACTCAATAAAAAGAGAGGTGTAACTCTGTCAGAGAAAAGCACATATCACAAAGCAGGTCATCAGAAAGCTATTCTCCAGTTTTCATCTGTAGATATTTCCTTTCTTACCATAGGCCTCCATGTGCTCACAAATAACCCTTTGGAGATCCACAAAAACAGTGCTACAAAACTGCTCAATGAGAAGAAAGGATTAACTGCATGAGATGAATTCACACATAACAAAGCAGTTTCTCAGAAAGATTCTTTCCAATGTTTATCTGAGGATATTTCGTTTCTAACCATAGGCTTCAATGTGCTCCCAAATATCCCTTCTCAGTTTACACAAAAAGTAATTCTATAGTGCTCAGTCAAAAGAAAGTTGAACTAAATGAGATGAATGCACATATCACAAAGCAGTGTCTCAGAAAGCTTCTCTCTGGGTTTCTTCTGAAGATATTTCCTTGTTCACCGTAGGCCTTATTGTGCCCCAAAATGTCCCTTTGTGGATTCGTCAAAGACGTTGTTTCCAAACTGTACATTGTAAAGAAAGATTTAACTCTGTGACATGAATGAACACCTCACAAAGCAGTTTCTCAGAAAGCTTCTGTCTGGTTTTCATCTGAAGACACTTTCATCTTCATCTTAGACTTCAAAGTGCTCTGAAATGTCCCTTGATAGATTTTACACAAACAGTGTTTCCACACTACTCAATGAAAACAAAGGTATAACTCTGTGAGAGGAATGCACATATCACAAAGCAGTATCTCAGAAAGCTACTCTCCAGTTTTCATCTGAAGATATTTCCCTTTTCACCTTTTTCCTCAATGCACTGCCGAATATCCCTTTGCAGATTCCACAAAAACAGTGTTACCAAACTGCTCAATGAGAAGAAATGTTTATCTCTGTCAGGTGAATTCACACACCACAAAGCAGTCTCTTGGAAAGTGTCTCTGTAGTTTTATCTGAGGATAATTTCTTTTCCACCATAGGCTTCATGCGCTCTGAAATATCTCTTTGTAGATTTTACACAACGAGTGTTTTCATGCTACTCAATGAAAAGAGAGGTATAACTCTATAAGATGAATGCACACATCACAAAGAAGTTTCTCAAAATGCTTCTTACCAGTTTTCATCTGTAGATATTTCCTTTTTCACCATACACCTGAAGGCACTCCTGAATATCCATTTGCAGTTTCCACAGAAACAGTGTTAACAAACTGCTCAATGAAAAGAAAACTTTAACACTGTGAGAGGAATTCACACATCACAATGCAGCTTCTCAGAAATCTTGTATCTAGTGTTTATCTGA
>NW_022309184.1:0-1876 GCF_002776525.5 Piliocolobus tephrosceles
GGGGGGGTGACAATGATGTGAGGACTTCTTAACACTGAGCAAAGAAGCAAAAAACAAGTTATCTTTCTACAGCATTGATCCCTAAGAGTGATTTCCCTTCATAGACTGCGGTACAATTGCCAGTTGCATTATTAATAGTTTACAAAGAGCTCCCACAGAAAAACTTTCTGGAGGTTTTCCCCTACATACACAGCTACATTTTCTGCCATGCTCGCACTGTTGTCAAAGTACGCGGCATCCAACCACAGACCATCAAGGGGCTTGATAACTGCCTCCTCCATATACCTTCTGAGGTCGGTCAGGTTTATAACCATTCCTGTAACACAATTAATCCTTATAACTGGGCCCATGGCCTCGTGGCTTGTCACCTTTTCCAAGCAGGTGCTCTTTTCCTTGGTTGCTCAGAGGTTTGCTGGGGCACCTTCCCTCTTTGTGGGGGGCTGGCCTCCACCATGTTGCAACCAGAAGAGCCCACTTCCCCCGGAACAAGCCTTCTGTGCTCTCCACAGCCACGTCACGCTGCCGCTGTGCAAATGATGCCAATTATAAATCTCAGAAAACTGTAAAATAATGCTGTGCCACGCACGGTAGATGAGGATTTAGAGACTGCTAACGTCTTTCCGAAGAAACATGGGTGACATCGGCCGGGCGCGGTGGCTGCTCACGCCTGTAATCCCAGCACTTTGGGAGTCTGAGGTGGGCAGATCAAGAGGTCAGGAGATTGAGACCATCCCATCCTGGCTAACAGAGTGCAACCCCGTCTCTACTAAACACACACACACACACACACACACAAAAGCCGGGCGAGGTGGCGGGCGCCTGTAGTCCCAGCTACTGCGGAGGCTGAGGCAGGAGAATGGCGGGAACCCGGGAGGCGGAGCTTGTAGTGAGCTGAGATCGTGCCACTGCACTCCAGCCTGGGCGACAGAGCGAGACTCAAAAGAAAAGAAAAGAAAAGAAAGGAGGAAAGAAAAGAGAGAGAAAAGAGAAAAGAAAAGAAATAAAGAGAGAGAGAGAGAAAGAAAGAAACGTGGGTGGCATCACTCTGGTTCTAATCATTTTTGTGCTTCAGTTGCCCCCCTGGATCAGTGCTTCTGGTGAAATGCAGTCGGTTTTAGGAGGGCCTCACCCTCCTTCACTGTAATAATGTTTGCAGTTCTTTCTTTCTCCTCTATGCCGAACAATCCAGAATTAGCACCCCCTGTTCCCTATGGTTCACAATCTCAACCAGTTTTCTCGAGTGACCACTTCAATTCACACAGCCATCCACTGCTCTTTGTATTTCTGCCACAGTTTCACACCAGTTACAGATTATATACATACTGAAGGTCAATATGTTTATTTTGTAGAGTGTGGTTTCTGGAGTCAGATAAACTCTCCACCTACTAGGTCTGTTACTTGGGCAAGTCATTTCTTGCCTAGATTTACCACTTTGTTACAGTTATGTTACTTTACTCCAAAATATTTTATTCTGTGAATTACGTTGCTTTTCTTATTTTTTTAAAATTGTAAATCTAGGGATTTAGGCTTGGTTGTTTTTTTAAAATATCAGTACTTATCTAAACAAGTATTTGAAAGTTTTACTTTTTTCTTTACATATATTCGAAATCTGGCAGGGCACGGTGACTCATGCCTGTAATCCCAGCACTTTGGGAGGCCAAGGTGGGCAGATCACCTGAGGTCAGGAGTTTGAGACCAGCCTGGCCAACATGGCAAAACCCTGTCTCTACTAAAAATACAAAAAAATTAGCCGGGCGTGATGGCAGGCGCCTGTGATCCCAGCAACTTGGGAGGCTGAGGCAGGAGAATCACTTGAACCCAGGAGGCAGAGGTTGCAGTGAGCTGAGATTGTGCCACTGCACTCCAGCCTGGGCAA
>NW_022309190.1:0-2063 GCF_002776525.5 Piliocolobus tephrosceles
AGTGGGCAAAATGATGATACACACCTCCAGAGCAACAGCTTTATCATGTATGCGCTGGCGAAGTTTCTCAAAAAACATTTCATTTGCTTTAAGGGTTTTCTCTGAGTTATCTCGATACTGTAGGAACTCCCGAAATTCCTGAGACCAAAACATAGTTTCTTTTATTCTTTTATTCAATATTAACCAAATTGCCAATTTGTTAGTTATTCAGGATAAAAACAAGATGTGATCACTCTCCTCAAAAGTAACAAGTTTAGCAGAGATAACAGACATATAAATTGTAAACTATTCTGCAACATACAACAGACACAACACATAGAATTAACTGTTCTGCATCCTACGCTAGCTACCAGGGGAACACAGGATGCACTGCCTAACTCTGCCTGCAGGTGTCAGTAAAGACCTCACAGAGGAGGTAACATTTGCGGTGAGTCTTAAAGGACTAGGATTTCCTAAGTGAAGAAGAAAGAGGACTGTATGCTAGAGGAAAAAAAAATATGCATACTACGCATACAATGAAAAAATTGTACATTCAGTGAAATGTAGTGGATTCAATGTGACTGAAGCTTAGAGTAGGTGGCAGAACAGATCAGTATTTTCTTAATGCTCCATTTTCCCCTCAAACTTTCATTCTATCATCAAAATGACTCGGTGGAAGTTTCTGTACAGTTTTTTGTCTTCGTCTATTAAACTGAGAGCAGTAGCCAAATCTTTTGTCTTCCCAACACCCAGAAAAGTGTGTGACTCACAGAGGTGCTTAATGACTATTTTCTGAATATTAAGTCTTTATAAAAGACTTCATAAAAGACTGCTTAAGTCAGGGCTATATGTACTGTTTCTTACACTTGTTAGTAAGCATCTTAATCCACAAATTATATTTTCTATTTATTTTGAATCCTCTTGATTCCCACCTCTCAATGTTTTCCATATAGCGGGGACTCAACACAGGTGGAATAATATCTTAAAATTATATAAACAAATTTCAGAGTTCTATGAGCCCAGTTTTCATTGAAATCATGTAAACTCACCTGAAGCAAATGCTCCTTGTGACTCAGACTATGGTTTAGGTGCTGGATGTTTTGTTCCTGGGTTCGAATTTTGAAATCTGCAGTGTGGCCTGACAGGTTGGAGGCTCAGAAGAACTGATGGTACAGATGTATTCCAAACGCCATCTGTCAGAGAATTTGCTCTTATTCCCTCTTGCTTGAAGAGGCTGGTCTTTTTGCCCTAGTTGGGCCTCCTACTGACGGAATGAGGTTCACCTACATCGTGAAAAGCAATCTGCTTTTCCCAAATTCACCAATTTAAGTATTAGTCTCATCCAAAAACATTCTCCGTGTTGACACATAAAACTAACTCTCACAGGAAGAAAAGAAGTATTTTTCCAAAATTAATAAGAAATTCCAAGCCATAGATCCAAGAAGTTCAGGTAAATACTAAAAACTGTACACCTAGGCATGCAAATCCTAGTAAACATTCTCTAGAGAAACAGAACCAACAGAAGAGAGATAGAAATAAAGATGGAGAGAGAGGGAGAGAGAGGAGAGAGCGAGAGAAAGAGATTGAGATTGATTTTAAGGAATTGGCTCACATAATTGTGAATGCTTGGTGAGACCAAATCTGATGAGGTAGACAAGCAGTCTGGAGACTTAGGGGAGAGAGTTACAATTCAAGTCTAAAGGGAATCTGCTGGCAGAATTCCTCCTTGTTAGGGGGAGGTCAGGTTTTATACTGTTAAGGCCTTCACCTGACTAGATGAGGCCAACTCACACTATGGAGCGTCATCTACTTTACTCAAAGTCTGCTGATTTCAATGTCTCATTTCATCAAAAAACATCAGAAACATCAGAATAATATTTCTTCACAGAAACATCAGAATAATATTTGACCAAACATCTGGGCACCAAGGCCCAGCCAAATTTACACATACAATTAAGCATCACAACATATAATATAGAAAATGTAGAAAATCAGAGTCCAAAGAACATCTTGAGAGAAGCTAGAGAAAGAAAACACCTTACCTTAGAAGAACAAGGATGAGTATTACATTAGACTTCTCTTCA
>NW_022309190.1:2073-2169 GCF_002776525.5 Piliocolobus tephrosceles
GGAAAGTTCTTGCCTCGCTTGTTGATGTCTTCTCTTTGCCTTCCTGTTGCTTGGTGCCTCCCAAACCCTTTCCTCCCAACCTTGACAGGAACATCA
>NW_022309190.1:2179-8718 GCF_002776525.5 Piliocolobus tephrosceles
GTGAGCCGAGATCGGGTCACTGCACTCCAGCCTGGTGACAGAGCGAGACTCTGTCTCAAAATAATAATAATAATAATAATAATAATAATAATAATAATAATGTGGACTGCTTTGAATATTTAACCCTTTCCTGCCATTAAACCATTAGAGCTGGCATTTCCTTTTCTATCCAATCGGAGAGACTTAGATCCATTATAATTCAGAGGAATTAGTGTTATGTTGGAGATGATGGGCATAGTTAGTCTCATTTCCACCACCTCATTGTATGATTTCTGTGTTTCTGCTTTGTTTGTAAAATCTCTTCCAGCGTTTGTTAACTAGACTGTTCTGTTTGGATAAGTTTTTTGTTTTCCTGTAGTGTTTTTGAAATTCCACATCCCTGATTTGTTAATATATTATTTTAGATCTCAGGTGCACAGGAAGAAGGTGATCATGTACCTTAGCTCAGGGCACATTATGGTAGCTGCTCTCAGCAAGGCCCTTACTGTCTTTCCTTCTTTTCTCTGTTCATCCCACTCCCATTCCCCTGTCCACTTCTAGACACACGTTCTGAGGAGTTTAATATATGCTCTTTTATCCCACACTTTCTCTGCATATTTTAATAAAGGGATGTCTTTGGAGAACATGCATTGTTCTTTGGGAGTGAGGGGTATTAAAACAACTTTAAAGTGTGAATTGGTTTCCGAAAACCCATTCCATCCTCTTTACTCCATCCTGTGTACTATCTTCTCAACTTTTCTATTCTAATACAAAAGTTTGCGCATAGGCCAGGCACGATGGCTCACACTTCTAATCCCAGCACTTTCGGAGGCTGAGGCGGGCAGATCATGAAGTCAGGAGTTCGGGACCAGCCTGGCCAACATGGTGAAACCCTGTCTCTACTAAAAATACAAAAATTAGCCAGGCATGGTGGTACACTCCTGTAATCCCATGTACTCAGGAGGCTGAGGCAGAAGAATTGCTTAAACCTGGGAGGTGGAGGTTGTAGTGAGCAGAGATCATGCAATTGCACTCCAGCCTGGGCAACAAAGCAAGACTCTGTCTCAAAAAAAAAAAAAAAAAAAAAAGAGAGAGAGAATACAATAGTGCCACCATTCTAAAATACTGTCTGATAGTTTCTAATACAGTTAAAAATACCCTTACTTCATAAGCCACCCATTCCATTACTAGGTTTATACTCAACAGAAATGAAGGCACAGGCCCATAAAAAGGCCCATAGTAGAATATTTGGAAACACCGTATTCACAATAGCCATAACTAGAAATATCCCAAGTGTCCATCAACTGTAGTGTATTCACATGTTGGAATAACACTCATCAATAACACCAAAGAGCTGAGATACATGCCATAAAGTGGAAGCATCTCATAACCACTGTTGCATTAAAAAAAAAAAAGTCAAAATCAGTATAGTCCTTTACGTGATTTCTACAAGAAGCAAAAGTAAATCATGGAGATAGAAATCAGAATGGTGATTGGCTAAGTGGGGATGGGGTGAGGATTGACTGGAAAGGGGCTCCAACCACTTCTTGGTCTGTTGAAAATGTCCCATAACTTGATCTATGTGATGGTTTCTTTTGTCAAAATGCACTGGGCCACACACTTAAGATTGGTGCACTTTAGTCTCTGTGGATTATACTTCAGTCATTTACTGATAGCAAAACATAAAATAAAATAAAATAAAACAAATACATAAAAACAAAATTCAAGATTGTGGTTGGGGAATGTCATTAACTTTAGATTTTATTGTATTCTTTCGGTTTTACTTAAAATACCCAGTTGGAGTGAGAACTCCTCTTCTCTTGTTCATTTCTGATTTGGCCTGAATGGGCCCCACGGATTTTTGAAATATCTGAGCCAGAAAAACGGGTAGGGCCACATCGTGTCAACAGTAAAAGATTCTGATAAGGTTGACTGAGAGGGGGCACCTCACCTTTTGGGTGTTGTCCTTGCTCAGAGAGGGCGTAAAAGTCTTTCAAGATGACCGGACCTCTAGGCGTGCAGGGTAGGGGTTCTTTCTATTCTTGTCGCTACAGAGAGCTCCGAAGCCACAGGAAAGTTGTGACCTCTCTAGCCACACAGGTAAACGGCGCAGCCTAGGCTGAGATTAGAGGCGAAAGGGAAAAAAGAGCACTACACCCTAGGAGGGACATTGCGGTGATTCGGCTTCCAGCCAAGGCTGCTGCGGCCACAGCGCAGAGTACTAACCACAATACTATCACCGCGAGCCACACGAGCTGAAGCGCGCTGGGCTCCTTCTTTAAACTTAATGCAGGGCTGCTTCCGTTTTGGAGACGTAAGGGTCCGCGTAGATTTTGTTCTTCCTTGGTGTCTCTCCACTTTTCCTCCCTTTCTTCCCTATTCTGCTACAATAGAAAAACACTTCTCATCTCTCCCTTGTGCAGTCCTTACCGCTGCACAAAGCTACTGGGAAGTTTCGTCTCCCGGGTCCACGCCTCTGCCGCCTTCCTTGCCCTCCTCCTCGCAATTCCCTGTTGTATTCATCCCTTGCCCGGCTCCCGGCCTCCTGCCCCAGAGAGGCACCCAAAAACAGCTCAGCTGAGCCCCCGCAGCTCCACCGCTCAGAGTGGCAAGAGAGGCCACTGGAGGCCTCGCCCCTTGTCAGCCCCAGGGATGCCAAGAAATCAATCGGAATAAATGCTTTCCAAAAAAGAACTTACTTCCCCTTCGCGACTAGCCTCCGCAACATGTGGAAATCCTGCCTCTACAAAAAATACGAAATTGGCTGGACGTGGCGGCGCGCGCCTGCAGTCCCAGCTACTTGGGGGCTGAGGCACGAAGATCGCTTGACCCCGGGAGGTCGAGGCTGCAGTGAGCCATTTTTGCACCGCTGCACTCCAGCCTGGGCGACCAAGTGAGACCCTGTCGCAAAACAAAACAAAACAAACCTTCCCCATAGAAAAATAGTTCATGATTTACATTCTCAGGATTCTTCAAAGGACTAAAAGCTAAAGGCGAGGATGGATTCATTGGACAAGTCCTAGTCGTGCGCCCTGGTGAGTGGCAGACCCTGCTCCCCGCGAGGGGACCAAGAGCGACTCTCACCACCATCCCTGCCCTGGAGGAGCCCCTGCGCGCGGACACAGGATACGAAGATGACAGCGGAAACTCCGCAGCGTCCCTGAAAGTGACTGGGCAGGGTGGGCATAGGCTTCCTCACTGGGTGAGGGCGGCGCAAAGAACGGGAAGAGCCATCCTGGAAGCCCACCGGGCGTTCAGCTTCCCTTGGGCCCCCAGGCGGCTCAGGCCCGGGTCGCAGACCAGGGCGTTTCAAAGCAGGCGAGGGGCAGGGCGGGCGAAGGCCATTCGGTGTCCTTCTGGCTCCAGAATCTCCTAACCCGCGGGTATGCAACGTGATCAGCGCGACTCACCGCTCTCATCTTACCGGTTTTCTGTCCTGCCAGGCGGGCCCTCAGGACAGAAGGGATGGGGGGAATTCGGTGTGTGTGCCCTGCATATAGCGCTCCGTAGAAACAGCAGTAGCGCTTTCTGTAGCGCAGTCCGGTCCCACCCAGGGGCGAGTCGCTTTGTGTTTTAACTCGTTTCTGTTGATGCACAATCAACTCCAGTCTAATCAGGAGACATACATGTCCTCTTTCCCACCTTCTTAAGTCTGAGGCTTGGTAAGGGCCATGGTGCCTTATACCTGTCAAACTCAGGAATCCCAGAGACCTGAGACAGGAACTCACTTCTGGTGTGATAAAGATCTTCTTTTCTCTCATGGAAGGCTTGGGGGAGTAAGGTGCCTCGAGTTTTTCATGTTTAATAATAGAAGGCCTATTACAGTAGTATCCTATCCCCAGGATGTGCCAGGGTTTACTGATTGCTCTATCCATAATGTGACCAGTGGAATCAGTCATCCTCATGGTGATCCTCGCCATTGTTCGTGAAAACAGCATTTCTTCCTCAGTTTGTGCATGATTTATTTAACCCTTTTCAAGATGTTTTTGAAATGAGGTGAGTTTCATGGTTTTAGGATAACAAATGATGCTGCAATCTCTACCATACTTGTACACATATCTTTGGTCACTCCTGCAGATATTTCTATAGTGTAGAGAACAGCATGTGCCAGTTTTACATTACAGCATTTATTTGATGCTTCTCATCTGAGTACATTCTGCAAATTTATCTTCCATGGGAGCGGTAACAGATTATATTCCAATTTGTTTCCCAAGTCTATCAATGTCCATTTTGTCATTTACTTGCCAGCACAACAAACTTTTCTACACATGTGGAGAAAAAACTTTTCTACACAGTGGAGTATGACACTCCACTGAGGGGAGAGGCGTCCTCCTGGCTTAACTGAAGGAGTGTACAACAGAAGGACATGGTGGACATCACACAGAGATTCTGTGGCATAGGATGAACTACTAAACTTCTAGGATATTTTAAAGTCCTCCAACGTCTGTAATTGTTTTCTGTGGTGACCAAGCGTCATGGGTCTGGAGAAGACAGGCCACAGTGACCTCTTTGAAAACTTTCTGTCAAGTCTCTTATCCAAGGGAAGCAAAATCACAAACGTCCCAGGTGAGTTTTTTCTTCTCCTCTTTCCTTCATAAATGTTGGTTTTAGTTTTATTTGACGAAAACAATCTAATGCCTCTTCTCCCTGCTATACAATGGTAAATTAGCATGCAAATAGCTATCTCTTTATTATTCTTTGATAGATTTCTGCAGAGGCTATGCCTGTAAAAATTAGCCGACCTGAGATACATCACTGGAACCAACAGAACCCTGCACCCAACAGGCACCCTGTGTAGACCTGGACCCTTACAGCTATTGGCTCATGTTCCTTTGGTTTTTCTAAAGAATATCATGAGTAGAAAGTGAGCTCTTTGGCTTTTACCCACTGCTATGGCTATAGTACATTTTCTCTCTCTCGTCTCTCTCATTTTTGTATCATGATTTTCTGCCATCAGTGGCATCAATGTGGGTTCCTCATTTCGATGTTATGCAGTGAACTTCTGGGATCATTTTATGACTACATAACAGTCGGCATTAAATTCTTCTGTTGATGAAGATTTGTGTTGTACCCAGTTTTTCCTTAGAATAAAAATGAGGTTATTAAGGGCATTTTTGGTAGAAGCCTTGTTAGATGTATTGTTCATTTTACAGGGGTAATCAATAAACATAAGTGTGCTTCCTTATCAGGTAGGCTTAACTCGAGGAGAAACTGCCAATTATTAGAATGGCTGTCATGCTAAATTGCAGTCCAACTAACATCACAGCAATATCATACACACTCTGTATCAGGAAGCGGGAGAGGAAATATCTTTCAAAATCAGTTTTTCTATGTTTCCCTTCATTTTCTTATGAACACTTAATGGCATCTTTGAAGGTGGCTGTGGTCACACCAAGTGTCACCACCAGCCTATTCAAGTCTTGCTGCAGAGCCATGGAGTGATACCCTAGGGCAGCCCAGCCAAGTCACAGACTTATAAACACCAGGCAGGTGTTTATAACAGTTGTTATAGACTTATATAACACCATGCCTATGAAATGAGAAGGGTCAGGTGATTCCCTCCCTCTCCTGCCGTGTCTGTGCTTCTCTTTGTAGCTGCCATGTTGCTAAAAACAATCACTCTCACTTATTTTGTCAAAGATAAATCAGACATTAATCAAAGCGGTGAAAACAGATTTTATTCAGCAACTACTGACCATAGAGGAAGGGGCTGAGCTCCTTCGCATTTGTGCAGAGGTGATGGCATTCTAATCAGAGAATGAGGCAGGGGAGAGGGCAGGGGTCAGGGCACAAGTGAAACATTACAAAAGACTGGTCATTGTAAGCTTCTGCCTCATCATGCCAGCTATGTCTGCCAGCGGTCTATATTAGACGTTAGGATTCTAACCTCCCACAGAGACCAGAAGACGGAGCCTCAGTCCTTCCTGAGGACGACACCTCAAAGGAATGGCTTTCAGATCCTGGGGAAAGAGACACTGGAATCCCTAGGAGATACACACATGTCTCAAAGGGATGGAGGAAGGATTCCCTTCTTAGTAAGTGCTATAAGAAAGAAAGATCCTGAACCTACCATCATCAGCAGGTATTGGCTAGAACTAAAGTAAGTTCCCCTGGCAGCCTTGAGCTTTCTTAGGTAGGCATTGTCATCATTGTCACGGGAGCCTAGGATCATTCATGGGACATGGTCTTATGCTACTAGAAGCCATGATAGAATCTGATCATCTCTTAGCGCAGAGATTTAAACTCAGTCATTGTGTGCTGAGTTTGGTTCTTCTCACTTTCTAGCTCCCCATTCCATGGCCAGGATTTTACTGGACTCCGTTAGATGGACAAGGCCACAGGCCATTTTCAATGGCTTTCAGGCTGCCAAGGCGTATCTATTGAGACCTGAATGAAAATAAAGAAAACCATGAGATTGACGTCCCAGCTCAAAGACAGTGGAGCAGAAAAACTTCTTTCTTAACCCTCCATCCTAGTCAAGCCGTCCATGGGTTGGATGAGGCCCACTCACACTCGGGAGGCCCACTCACACTCTGCTTCACTCAGTTTACTGATTCAAA
>NW_022309190.1:8728-29174 GCF_002776525.5 Piliocolobus tephrosceles
ATCTCAGCTCATTGCAAATTCCACCATGCCACCTGGGTTCAAGCAATTCTCCTGCCTCAGCTTCCCAACTAGCTGGGATTACAGGCACACACCGTCATGCCTGGGTAATTTTTGTATTTTTAGTAGAGATGGGGTTTCCCCACCTTGGCCAGGCTGGTCTCGAACTCCTGACCTCAGGTGATCTGCCCGCCTCGGCCTCCCAAAGTGCTGGGATTACAGGCATGAGCCACCGTGTCTGGCTCTGAGTGATTCTTAAAGAGGATGAACAGAGGAACAAGGGAAGCCTGTGCTGGGAGCTGGCTGCTCTCGGGGCAGGCAAGCCACTGTCAGGGTGATGGGGGGGCAGGTCCTTTCTGCCATGGAGGACGCAGCAGTGGAACCCGACTTGGCTCGCCATCTGCCTCGTGAAATCCAAGCCCTGCACTTCGCAACATGGAGAAAACAATCTGTGGATCTTAATGCCCCAGCTCCAGGATGTCCTCCTCATTGGTGCAGGTGAGGGGATGCCTGATGAGGCAGTGCTCCTGGCCCCCACACTCATCAGCTCCCCTGGGGGGAGCCATGTCAAACCAGACAGTTCCAGGCAGCACCTGCAGGCCACACTGAACTGAGGGGAGCCAGACCCCGCCCCTGCACCTGCCTCAGCATCTCCCACCTCTCCCAGGGCTGTGGCTGCAGCTGCCTCTACCTGGCTGCAGTGTCAGGCAGAGAAGGAGCCTCTGCATCTGGCAGGCTCATCAGTGAGGGCCCAGGGAGGGGCGGGTGCAGGAAGAGGAGGGGAGGTCCCAGGTTCTCCTGGCCAGCCCCTCTCTCAGGGGTAAGGGCAACAGTGAGGCACACAGGCTGCGGCGCCCAGCTTCTCCCACTCCTTTCCGAGCATCCACAGTAAATGGGGATAAAGGAAATACTGAGTCTCCTCTCAGAGCCAGATCGAAATTTTATTTTATTTTATTTTATTTATTTACTTATTTATTTATTTATTGAGACGGAGTCTCGCTCTGTCACCCAGGCTGGAGTGCAGTGGCCGGATCTCAGCTCACTGCAAGCTCCGCCTCCCGGGTTCACGCCATTCTCCTGCCTCAGCCTCCCGGGTAGCTGGGACTACAGGCGCCCGCCACCTCGCCCCGCTAGTTTTTTGTAGTTTTTAGTAGAGACGGGGTTTCACCGTGTTAGCCAGGATGGTCTCGATCTCCTGACCTCGTGATCCGCCCGTCTCGGCCTCCCAAAGTGCTGGGATTACAGGCTTGAGCCACCGCGCCCGGCCAGATTGAAATTTTAAGTGAGCCAAGGTAGGAAAATAACACAGGGGAATGGGGCCACAACAAGAACCACTTCCCGATGATGACTGCGTCTCAAAGCCTGACTCAGCATGGCGGGGGTGCAGAGGAGGCCCAGCTCCCCATGGATGGAGTGGCTCTGGCTCTGGCTCCAGCTCCAAGCTGCTTGCCTTGGCTTCCTGGGCAGAGGGGGTGGGTTTTAACTCCTTAAGTCCCAGGATGGGAGAAGGAAGAAGAGGCCAGTGTTCTGGTGTTTCCCGGATGGGCAATTTCAGAGAGATCATTACTTTACTTTTCTGGTAAGTTTTCTTCTTCTCCTGTCAGGATAAAAGGTTTGCAGGGAGGAATCTGAGACCATCTTTCAAGTCTCAACTTCAGTGTGATTGCCTCAGTAAATAGTTTTCTGATACCCTGGCTAGGAGAAGTCTCATATAGGTCCTACGAAGTAAAAGTAGAATTCTAAGCACCCCAACTGACTGTATGGACCCTTTCTCTTCACTAAGTGGCTCCAGAGACACTTGAAAAACTAGCTCAGGTCATGTTAGAAATAGAGGATCCGAAATGCCTCACTATACACTCCTCCCTTTGGAATTCAAGCACCACTAGCCAGCATTTTCGTGAAAACAGAGAATTCAAGCCTCAGAAAACAGATTCTTTGTAGAAGTAAGATACCAAATTCCAACCTGACTCAAGAATAGCATCATATGACAGCGAGCAGGACTTGAAATGAATCAAAGGCTTTTACCCTAAAATAGATTTCTTTGACATATTTTAAAGTTGCCCTGCACAGTTATCTTTTGTGAGAGAAATTTATATTTTGCAGAGAATCTCCTTCCCTTTCCAGGTCTTTTATTATACTGAGGGGATTAGCTGAGAGTCTAGCATCTTTTAAAGGTCTTAACAGAAAATATTTGGCATCTATTTTCTCTAAGGGTGGCCACATGCGAGACTTCTGCAGGGGCCGGGCACGGTGGCTCACGCCTGTAGTCCCAGCACTTTGGGAGGCCGAGGCAGGCAGAGGTCAGGAGATCCAGACCATCCTGGCTAACATGGTGAAACCCCGTCTCTACTAAAAATACAAAAAATTAGTCGGGTGTGGTGGCGGGCACCTATAGTCCCAGCTATTCAGGAGGCTGAGGCAGGAGAATGACATGAAAACAGGAGGCGGAGTTTTCAGTCAGCGGAGATCGCACCACTGCACTCCAGCCTGGGCAACAGAGCGAGACTCCGTCTCAAAAAAAAAAAAAAAAAAAAAGAGACTTCTTCAATAGTAAGAACCTTGTTCTCCAAAACCCATTATCTTAACCCAGACACTTTGTTATGCTGATTTCAGGTCTTTAGATAAAGAACTTAAGTCTTTCAATCAATTGCCAACCAGAAAATCTTTGAATCCACCTGTAAACTGTAATCCCCTCCCCACATTGCCTCACTTCTAGCAGTTTTTTCTTTATGGACCAAGTCAACATATATCTCTCACGTCATCCATTGATGTTATTAAATGTATGCTGCCATCAAACCACTTTGGGCACATGTTCTCAAGATCTTCTGGGGCTGTGTCACAGGGCCCGGGCCTCACATTTGACTCAGAATAAATCTCTCTAAATATTTTACAATGTTGGCTTTTTACCAATAGTTCCAATAGAGCCTACTCTGTGGTCTTTGTTCCATTCATAAGCATGGTATTAATAAAGTATTAGTTATTAAAAATAACCACATGTTGGAAATTTCTTATGAAGTTATATGTGGACTAACTCTGGGATCAAGTGTAAATGTTTCAAAGTATTTATGCAGTTATTTCAAAATTTATGTTGCAAAGATACTCCTATCAGATTCCGGATGACAGCTAATGATTTGTTTTATAATTTTTGCATTTTTTCATAAATGATCACACCCTATCTTTTCTAGGCCTTTATTGTAGAATATTGTGTGAAATTACTCAGGGCTCCATTTGGAAGTCACGACTGCAGTGGCTGCCAGAATTGAAGTGCATTTCCTCTGCAGTCACCAGACACTCAGATTCCTCCAGTGACACCTTAATTTTGTTTCCCTCTTGGCTTTGGTCCTTAAATTGTGCTATCCAGGGAGACTCTGACTTTCATCTCCCCCAGTTCATGCCAGAGCCACAAGGACCTGACAATTGTCACCCAGGCTGGAGTGCAGTGGCAGGATCTCAGCTCACTGCAAGCTCTGCCTCCCGGGTTTAGGCCATTCTCCTGCCTCAGCTTCCTGAGTAGCTGGGACTACAGGTGCCTGCCACCACAGCCGGCTAGTTTTTTGTATTTTTTAGTAGAGACAGAGTTTCACCGTGTTAGCCAGGATGGTCTCGATCTCCTGACCTTGTGATCCGCTCGTCTCGGCTGGGATTACAGGCTTGAGTCACCGCGCCCAGCCTTCCTTTCTTCTCTTAATTTAGCACTCCTAACTTACTGATTTGAAGATGTTGAATAATCAGTGCATCTCAAAAATCAATTTGAGTTTGTCATGTTGTATGATCCTTTTAAAGTCTTACAGAATTTGACTATTATTTGGGAGTAGTTTATATATAAGTACTAAGAACATTTGTCTGAAGTTTAATTTTCTTCTTTTGCCATTGTCTATTACTTGTAATAAGGTAATTGTAGCCTCTTATAAAGAATTTAGAATGTTGGCACTTCACCCATTGTTGAAAAACTTAGAGAATGCTTGTCATTACTTTTTTAAAGGCCGAGAGTCATTTTTTCTAATGTATCACTTATCATGAAGGACATTTATAGTGTGCTCCGGAAGCACGCATATTACGCTGCTCTTGGTTGGGATGTTCTGTAGATGTCTGTTAGGTCTGTTTGTTCAACAGTGCTTAAGTCCACGGGCTTCCTGACAATCTTTCTGTGGGTGTTCTATATATTATTGAAGGTGAGGTGTTGAAATCTCCTCATTTTTTAATTGTTTTCTATTCCTCCCTTCATATCTCTTAAAGTTTGGCAAATGTAGTTATAGTTCTATTTTTTCAAATATGTAAAAGAGAAATAAAACACTAATTGCTTAGTAATTTTAATGAGAAAATCACATAACAAAAAATTATATTTTCCAAATGCTGCCATCAACACTAAACTCCTCCAGGGGTCTCACATCTGCCCTGGGCTCTGCTCTCTCCTCAGGCATCCCACCTCAGAGTTTGCTACAGAGGAGGGGACATGACAATAGGGTCCTCCCTCTCCTAATGAAAACCAGGAGAGCCCTGACCTGACAACTCTGGGAGAAGAGCCCCGTCGTAGTTTTGATATGATGATCAGCTCTGAACACACATGGCTCACCATAGAGTTAGGGCTGAACTGGGTTTTCTTGTTGCTATTTTCAAAGGCAAATAATGGAGAACTAGAGATATTGAGCGTGAGTGGATGTGAGTGAAAAAACAGTGATTATGTGTGGCAGTTTCTTACCAAAATGTCTCTATGCTTGTAGGTGTCTAGTGTGAGGTGCAGGTGGTGGAGTCTAGGGGAGAGGCAAGAGGCAGAAAAGTGCGCAGGCGGCCGGGTGCGGCTGTAGACACTGTCAGTCCACTATGGCAATCTCACAACAAGTGCTGGAGAAGGGTGGGGGTCTGATGGAGATTTCTAACAACGCTGTGGTTCAAGCTAAGTCCATCAAGGCCATTGGTTCTTCCCAGAGCATAGCTGTCCATCAGGAATCCCCCATGTGTCCAGCAGCAGCCACGCATTAGCATCTTCACTGTGCACAGTCATTGTTTGGGAGGAGCTCCAGGATGTGTTTCTTTGTCAAAAACTGGGTTATGATGTCAGAGAGTTGTGCCGGGTGCCTGGTCCAGGTGCTCTCTGACGTTGGAGGTATAGGAGGTGCGTTCTCAGGGTGGAAACACTGTTTTTGGATATGTACATAAGAAAACATGATTTTCCTTGATTCTCTTAGATGACATGGAGAAGCAAGCATGCAGCCTGCAAACAATTGTAATTTCCTACTTTTCCCCAAGTTCATGGTTTCTTGTAAACTTTGGTTTCTGTCCAAGTACAGAGATATTGATTAGAGTTAGTTTGCTTCTTTTCACACACTAACCCTCACCTCCCCCAGATAAAGAGCACATTGTCCTCACTCTGAGTCTGAGGGAGGAGCTGTTCCTGTACAACTAAGTGCCTGCAGAGACCACCATGTGCAGCTTTGCAGAGTCAGACGTTTCCCTACGTGAGGCGACCTCCATGGCCCGTGATTGCTGCTCAGGTCTAATTGTGGATTCAGGAGTATCACACATTCAGGCCATCACTGGTCAATCTGATTCTGAAAATCACCAGTTTCATAGAGAGAGGTAATAATCCAATGCCCATTCTTCTGTCAGCAGTTTGTCTTTCTTATTTGGTTGAAAGTGTGAAGAAAAAAATGTGACCATATTTTTGTCTAAATCTAACTTCAAAATCTACTATTTGCTCTAGGAGACCCACAAATTGCAAAACAGGGAGTTCCTCATTTTCATCAAAATATGCATATTCGCGAATTTCAACATGCTGTTCAGAACCTGTACATGCTGACAACTATGGATCCCGGTGCACTCCTGGCCTGGTGAAGCCCTCACAGACCCTGTCCCTCACCTGTGCCATCTCTGCATTCTCCATTACAACCAGTGCTTCCTGCTGGAACTGGATCCATTGGCCCCCTAGGGGAGGGACTGGAGTGAATCAAGTACACAGGTCATGATGGAGTTCACATTCCAACCCACTCCTCAAGAGTCCAGTCACCATCTCCAGATCCACATCCAAAAAACAGATTTTCCTACAGCTGAGCTACCTGAGCAACGAGTACACAACCATGGATTTTACACAAAAGACACAGCGAGCTCAAGCCTCCCTGCAGGTGAGCTTGGGAACAGCTGGAGGCGCTCAGGACACCAGGGGGCGCACAGGACACACATCACAGCAGGTGCAATGAGGGAGAAAAGGTGCTGGAGATGGGGTTTGGCATCACCATTGTATTTCACCCCTGGACACCCGCCACTGTGTTTATTCTCATGTACATGGTTCTTTGTATTATTAGAAAATGGCACTTATGTAAATATATACCATATGTAGGTGCATCAAGTCATCCTGTCCATCTTTTGTGGACCTTTTCCGATAAGACTCTGAGTCCCTGTATTTGTTTGAGCTCCTCATAAATTACGGTCAGTCATGTAGGATCTCTTTCTCCTCTTTCTCCCTTTTTCCCTCCTCCTCTTTCTCTCTCACTCACAAACTCTCTCTCTTTTTCTCTCTTCTTCACACACACACACACACACACACACATACACACACACACAGAGACTTCTGTAACTTCAATTTCATGATGTATTGAAGACCATTGATTAAACTGCAGCTTTTCCAGTTTAGCTGCTGTTCATATTGCTGTAAGAAGAATGCTGTGTTTGTCAGCTGTGTACTTCTCTAAGAAGAGTAGCAGCTTTTTAAATAATACCCAGATACTGAGAGCAGTCCAAATATCAATCAGCAGCTAAATGAAATTGTGGTAAATTCATTCACTTGGAAAAACACCCACTGTTACAATCAGGTACTGCTGGATATGCTCAATAGCAAGGGTAAATTCACAAGTACGTATGATGAGTGAAATAAGACAAAAAAAATATAAGTCCACACATATTATTCCACTTTTATAAATTCTATAAAATGAAAACTAATGTAACATAAAGAAAACCAGTAGTTGACTCCGGATGTGGTGGGAGAAGGGAAGGTGGAGGAAGCAGGAGTTCTAGGAAAACAAGAGGAAATTTTGAGGGTAACTGATATTTTCTATGTTGTGTAAGGTAATGGTTATGTTACTATTTTGAAATTGTACATGCTCTTGGATGGCTATTATTTGCTCATTTTACCTCATTAAAATATTATAAATGTAAACATATATAATTTGTTAGAAAATGAGTTAGACAGAGATGAATAAAATATATGAGAAATGAAAAAAGAAAATGACCGAACAAGGGCATTAAGGACTTCACTCAATAAACTGAAGAAATTTTCAATTTCTCAACACTGAATTAAAGATTTAATTAAATATATATAAGAAATTAAAGAATCCAATATATACACTTGAAGGAACCCTATGACTACCTATATTTTTAGGGAAAAACTAGAATACAACAAAGTAATATCATGATTTCATAACATAACGGGGTTAATCAACCACACCAGGCATGTACAGCTGTGTCCTGGAGTTCATTCAGGGAACAGATGTGTCCTGTGGTTAGGAATCGTGGCACCAAGCTCACAGCATCAGTTCTAGGTGAAACAAGGCAAAGGCCAAGAGATCTCAACTAAAATGTGGTGTGGATGTCACATCTGGGGGTGCCGCATGTTCCCCATGTCAGTATGGAAAGGTTAATTACCTCTGGATGTGTCTGCCAAGATTAGTGCTCATATCTCGGGAATGTGCAAAAT
This sequence comes from Piliocolobus tephrosceles, assembly GCF_002776525.5. Classification (NCBI taxonomy): domain Eukaryota; kingdom Metazoa; phylum Chordata; class Mammalia; order Primates; family Cercopithecidae; genus Piliocolobus; species Piliocolobus tephrosceles. The sequence continues at coordinate 16,413 of NW_022309190.1, forward strand.
GACTAAATACAATAAGAAAGGAGACTGGCTCAGGGTTTCTACAGTGGTTTGGTGGTGGAGGCAGAATGAGGGTTCTCACTCACAGAAAGGAGTTTGTGGAGCTTGAACCTCCAAATGGCATCAGATGAGGGAGTTCCTGTGATTTCTAACTAGATTATTCATCTTGTGTAAGAAAGAAGAGAGATGATGGAGGAATGAGCCTTAACTTACCAACAGCCAGGCTCAAAACAATAGTCTGATGATTTATTCTATGCAGCAACTATAAAAATCATGAATATGGGTTGAAAACTACCAGGTCTACAAAAAAATGAGAAGACTGCTTAAAGAATAAGCAAATACTAAGGAAAAGGAGGAGAAAAATGAGGAGAACGAGGTAGAAGACACGGGGCAGGAGATTAGACAAGGGTCCTGTCCCAATGTCTTGTGTGGAGGCTTTTCACTGTCTAAAATCATCTGCTTATTCTGAATGTCTTAGGTGAGCTGTCTACTCCAAACATCAGAAGGCCAGAGGATTCCTGAGGATACTAATATCTTCTATTTGGGTAGCCTTACAATTGTGAATTATTCTTAGTTATTGTTACCATAATGAGAGATAGGCTCTCACTCTGTTGCAGATCGTGCAGTGGCACAATCACAGCTCACTGTAACCTTGATCTCCTGGCACACACAATCCTTCTGTCTCAGCTTCCTGACTAGCTAGGACAAGAGGAATGCACCACCACAACCAGCTAATTTTTTAAAAAATTTTTTCATAGCAATGGGGTCTCCAACAGAGTGAGACTCCATCTCAAAAAAAAAAAAAGAAAAAAGAAAAAGAAAAAGAAATGGGGTCTCTCTGTGTTGCCCAGGCTGGTCTTGCACTCCTAGTCTCACAGGATTCCCCTGGTTTTGCTTCTCAAAGCAGTGGAATTATAGTCATGAGCCACCACGTCTGGTCTGAACTGATTCTTTAGTTGCAAAATATCAACACAAGAATTGACTCCCTGAATTTTTTCTGCCATGTTTTGGTCAGTAGTGACTGATAAGATTTATTCCAACATGTTTCAACCGCAGATTTTGTTACTGATGTTTCTTCCAGTATACATAATTCCATGGCTGAAGATCACAAAACACTGTTAAAAGATGACATCAACAGCCAACCTTAAACTTTTGGTGATTGAAGTGAGTATAATACAAAAATTACTTTTAATATTGTGTAACCCATGCATGCAACAGGACGGAGGTGAGCAATGAGGGTAAAATTTTTCAATGTATGAAACCTACAGCTTCTGAATCACAGGGTAGTAACTGATGTGTCCTGAGGGAGGGACAAGAGTGCCATAGTACTAGTGGGATAACTGTTGGTCAAGAGAATTTTCATATTTTAGCTGGGCGCAGTGGCTCACGCCTGTAATCCCAGCACTTTGGAAGGGTGAGGTGGGTGGATCATGAGGTCAGGAGATCAAGACCATCCTGGCTAATATGGTGAAACCTTGCTTGTCTCTACTAAAAATACAAAAATTAGCTGGGCATGGTGGCATGTGGGGGTGGCTCAGTGGCTCACTCAGAAGCAGAACTGTCCCTGGAGCTGGGCTGGAGGGAGGAAGCAGCTGGGGGTCAGCAGAGGGGGGGGGGGGGGGGGGGGGGGGGACGGAAATATTCTTTCTGCGGCTAGGAGGCAAGGTGAAGGTCCCTGTGCCTGGGAGGGTCCAGGCTGAGGCTCGGAGCACCCGCAGTGATGCTAATCCTGAGAGTCCCCTGGGTGCTCGGACTCAGGATCTGCTCCCAGCCTCAAGGTTGGGGATGAGGCTCAGGAGGAATAGAGGGGTCTGTGTGGCAAGGGAGGCCCCCTGGTGGGTGACAGCTCTGCCCACGAAGGGCTGAACCACAAGACTGAGCTTCCTCACGTGTCGTCCTTTGAGCCAAGTACCCTGTGGGGAGGTTTGGACCAGGCCGGCCTCAGTGCTCCTGCCTGGAACCTCGAGGCAGGCAGCCCAGGGGCCTCCTGAGCTCAGGCCACACCCAGTGGCAACCTTCTTAACTGTGGTCCTGACCACATCCCTCCCTGCTTAAAACCACTCAGTGCCCACTCAATGCGCGCTCAATGCCCAAGCTCCTGAACACGGCCTGCAGTCCCCCCCACCCCCAGGCCCTGGCCTCTGCAGCACTCTGCACCCTTTCCGCCTGTTGTAATCCCCACTCCCCAGAGCTTGCTGCCTGTCTGCCTGCCCGTCTCCCTGCCTCTGCCTGCTCACCCTACCTGTCCCTCATCTCTCAGTCTCTCCACAGGTCCTCCCACCACCCAGCTGGGCCTTAACACTCCTGTGCCCTGGCCTCCTCCAGCCCCCACAGGGGAGATGTCAGCCTCCCACTCTTCATCAGGAGGGGCCTCGTGAGCCTCTTCAAAATGCTGCCGAGCACCAGGACGCATGGGGAAACGGCATGGCTACCCTTGGGAAGCACTCTGGCTCACCACACAGTGCTTGGCATGCATAGGGCCCTGGAAATAGCCCTGGAATGGTGGAGGGGAAGGGACCTACCCAGGGGCCTAAGCAGCAGACAGAAGCTGCAGTGTCCTGGCTCTGGGAGCCGAGGCTGCTCAGTGGCACCTTCCCAAGGGCAGGCCAGAGGCTAGGAGTCTGGGGCACCAGTGTTGGGGGCCCTGCTGTCAGACCCGCCTGCCTGCCCTTCCTACTCAGTACCTACAGGGCACCTCACTATGCAGGGCTGGCACCGGACACTGGGTCCTGCCTAGACCCCACCCCAGGGGCCTACTCATGCTTTCTGTCGCAGGGCCTCAACTGGGCCAACGCAATGACTCTGCTGACCAGGAGCTCTGGTGCCCCCGGCAAGGGCGGTAGAAAGAGTCTGGGCTGGTGAGTCAGGAGGCGGGTGCTCATCCTGGCTTCATGGCTGCCCCTCTATGCGGCCCTGGGCCAATGCCCCACCCTCTCTGCACCCCAGTACCCCTTCTATAAAGGGGCAGCAAGAATCTAGCAGCCTGTGTCCTAAGACCAGCACTTCCAGCCAGCTCAGGGGGCCCGGCTCAGCTCCTCCACCCTTGTTCAACCTGTCCAAGGGGCTGAGGCTGTCAGCTGGTCCCATTTCCAGGGAGGCGGAGTCATTCCAGGGGGCTCATCTTTGTCCTGCACAAGCTGCCATGGCTGAGTGCACTCCAGGGCTGGAGGAAGTGGCCTGGAACCTCCTGTCTGGGGTTTAGTCAATGCTTTCATATAAGGGTCCTAAGGACTTTTGCCTTGAAAGGGTGACCAGGGTCCAGGTGCTTCTGGAGCTCCTCCTACCCCTCGGTGTTCACCTTTAGAGGGGAGTTCCTGCTCAAAACAAGTCTTCAGTCAGGAGGAGGAGTTGCCTTCCTGGCCTTTCTGAGCCTTCTGTCTGCTTCTTCTTAGGTCACTAGAAGGCGTTCCTCTTTGATTTGTTTTTCTAAGACCACCAGAGTGGGCACAAAAGAACCAGCGAGTAGGCAAGGCTAAAAGCAAAACTGCAAATTTATTCTTTGGTCATCTAGCTTCAGGGACCGGAACTGGGGGGGGGTGGAGTTTCTAATACAGTCCCGACAAGAGTGGGGGCTGAGAAAGCCCGCCCCCGGCGCATCTGCTGTGAGCGACTTTTCTAGGAGTGGAAGGGCAATAGGCGGGGCACGTCGGGGAAGGGGGGCCGCTCCGCAGGTGCCACCAGGTAAATCTTGGTCTCCTCGGATTGACATCACCTGGTGCATGCCTGATTAATCTGCACCTTCCCGGGCGTCAGCTGCATTCTCGCACACATGGGAAGAGTTGGTGGTGAAGAACCCGGAAGTGCACCATCCTGCCTCCGTTCGTCCAAACAGTCCAACCTTTTATTGATAATAGTGATAAAGGGGCGCCGTCGTCTGTCTGGCTACTTCCTGCTGTTAAGGGGCGTCACCAAGGTCGGAGCCCATGGTTGGTATTTGGACGTATGGATGAAGAATAAAATAAGGCACCGTATTAGTATAGGAATGAGGAATGGAAGCATTTGTTGGAATATGGGCAAAACCCAGAAGGAAGGTCCTGGCAAGGTTGGGGAGTATGAGATAGTTAAGAAAATTTAGTAAGTTTGAGGCGAGTGGGGGAAAGCCAAACTGATTTCCACTGATTGCTTTCGGTAGGGGCCCTTTTTAGCTGGGAATGAGGAACAACTGCGCAAAGTAGTTGTTGGCCAGGCAGCAATTAAGAAGTGGAGTTTTTCGTGGAGTGGATGGCTTTCCGCTTACTCCTACTACAGAGATATTGGATGGAAGGCTAGGTCCAGAGAAGGACGGCAAAACAGAATAGGTAGCCTCGCTGTTGATTAAAAAATTGTCTTACCTGCTACCAGGAGAGTTACCTGCGGCTTGGCGAGGATGATGGGGGTCCCCGAGTCTCGGCACCTTCAGTTGTCGTCGTCCAGATGTAGGAGCTGGAAGGAGCTCCCAGGATCCTGGGAAAGGGGGTCACGTAGAGGCGCAGCACCTGTTCTCAGGGTGGGGCAATCAGACTTCCAGTGTTCTCCCTGCTGGCAAGCAGGGCAGGGGGTTGCTGGTGGACGAGGGTTAGGACATTCACTGGCCTAATGTCCTGATGCCTTGCACTTATAGCAAGGCTGCGTTGGGGCTCGGGGACCCTGCGGACACCTGTTGGCATAGTGTCCTGCCTTGCCACACTTATAGCAGGCTCCTTTTGCAGCCTTGGAGTCTGTGGGGTGTGTGCTCTCTGGCCTGGGGTTACGACTGGGCTGTAAAGCCGCTGCTAGGAGCTGAACCTTCTGTTCAAGGTGAGCTTGCCCTCTCCTCTCTGGAGTTATAGACCTTAAAGGCTAATTTAACTAGGTCTTGTATTGGTGTCTGAGGACCATCCTCTACCTTTTGAAGTTTTTTTTTTTTTTACGAATGTCAGGAGCTGATTGAGAAATGAAATAAGATGCCAAAATGGTGGCCCCTGTGGGGGAGGCCGGATCTAACCAGGTATACTGGGTTAGAACCTCAGTCAGTTTAGGGTAGAGGTTAGGATAACCTGGAGGTCATGCCAAGTTAAGTCATAGGCCTGACAAAGGTGTCTAAATTCCTTTATGTATATGGTAGGATTAGCTGAGAAATCACCTAAACGCTTCTCAATTTTGGAAAGATCGGCCAATAAAAAAGGGACATGTACTCTGACTACCCCCTCCGCCCCAGCCACCTCTCACAAAGGTGCTAACACTGTAAGAGGGTGTGGGCAGAGATAGGGGACTCAAGACAGCCAGTTGGGGGCCCCAAAGGAAGCATGGGACCGAGTGGATTACTAGTAGATAAGGAGGAGGAAGGAGGAGTCTGGGCAGGAAGGGAGGGGGTGGAGAGAAGGAGGAGTATAGGGACGAGAGCTTAAGGCCCAAAAGCCTTGTACGTAATTAATTTCGGACCACTTGCCTAGCCGCTGGCAGAAATTGCTGAGGTCGATCACGCCACAGTGGAAAGGAAAATTAACTGCTTCCTCCTAAGGTCTTGTTCGAGCTGTAAGGTTTTTAAATTGGCTAGGAGGCACCCTAAGGGGGTGCTCTTTGGAAATTTGGACTGGGGGTTTCCCATTTGTTTCCTCTTTACTTACACAATGGACACAATGGAAATGGAAGTGGATCTCTGCCTGGCTTCAAAGCGTCCTTTGGAACCAGCAGACAGAGACTGGAGGCTCATGGAGCCAAAGTGGAGATTACCTTCAGGCGGACGTCTCCGTCCTGAACGTATCTCCCAAGCCACTTGGTGGCTCAAAATGGACCTCGGACCTGCGCAGGATTTTGGCCGAGGGAGGTAAAGAGGAGACAAGGGCACTTACCCCAGAGAGGCCGTGAGAGTGAGGGAAGCGGGTCTCAGGTCCTGGTCCGTCCATGGCGTGGAACGAGGAGGAGGAGGAGGAGGCTCCCCGGACCCTGGGGGCCCTGAGGAGGGGGTCTCCTCCCGGGTTCGGCACCAACTGATTTGTTTTTCTAAGACCACCAGAGTGGGCACAAAAGAACCAGCGAGTAGGCAAGGCTAAAAGCAAAACTGCAAATTTATTCTTTGGTCATCTAGCTTCAGGGACCGGAGCTGGGGGGGGGGGGGGGGGTGTGGAGTTTCTAATACAGTCCCAACAAGAGTGGGGGCTGAGAAAGCCTGCCCCCGGCGCATCTGCTGGGAGCGACTTTTCTAGGAGTGGAAGGGCAATAGGCGGGGCACGGGCACATCGGGGAAGGGGGGCCGCTCCGCAGGTGCCACCAGGTAAATCTTGGTCTCCTCGGATTGACATCACCTGGTGCATGCCTGATTAATCTGCACCTTCCCGGGCGTCAGCTGCATTCTCGCACACATGGGAAGAGTTGGTGGTGAAGAAGAACCCGGAAGTGCACCATCCTGCCTCCGTTCGTCCAAACACTCTTGTCAGATTCCACTGGAAAATTAGGGCCCCTTTGCTAGACAAAGGCCCTCATCCATATGGCTGGAGAGCAGCCCCAACCCCACTGGGCTGCAGCAAAAGTTCCGAGAGATTGTGTGAGCCACAGATTAGCCAAGGGGGTGCTCCCAAGGGAAAAGAAGCCTTTCAAGGTGGTTCCTACAGTCAGAGGCTGCTGGCCTGGGCCCTCCCAAATTTTTCACCACACACACAAAAGACAGCCCTTCTCCTTCAGCCATACGCTCCCCATCTTCCCTGGAGCTGCGCATCCATCAGACAGGAATGCCTCCTCCAGGCTGGGTGGGAGGAATGAGGCTTTATGAACTCCAGGGAGTGGAAACCAGGCCGGAGCCAGCCTCCAGTGCTGAACTGGAGGGAACTGTGAATGCCTGCTCAAAAATCTGCAGTGCTTCAGAAAATTATGTAAAACTCCAACAAACTCCCCATAAATCTAATACCACTCAGCTCTCTGGTGCTTCAGGGTTGGGGGTGGTGGAAGCAGAGCCACACACAATTACTCGTTGTGCGTGTGCGTTACTAGAACGCTGACTCTGGGGTTATATTGCCTGCGTTTGAATCTAATCTTGGTCACTTACTGGTGATGCTACCCAAGGTGTCTGTGCCTTCATTTCCCCACCTGTAGAAATAGGGACAGGATAGTGGAAGGTATTGAGATTGAGCTGGGACCATCCGCATAGAGCTGCATGAGAGCCAGGAGGGCTGGGAGGTGCAGCGCCAGGAGGCAGGCGAGCTGAGGTGCAGCCTGGGCGAGGGTGCCAAGGAGTGCGAGGCCCTGCGGCGCTCCAAGGAGGAGCTTTGGGCCGCTGTGAACAAGGCAGAGTGAGCACATCAGGTGGGGCGTCATAGGGGGACCAGCCCTGAGTCCTCATGGAATCCCACCCCTGAAATCTAACTTCAACCCCAAGGTTCTGGCGAAATTGCCCAGATACGGATCCTCTGTCTCCTAAGCAGAGCCTGGCAACTGGCTGATTTTAGGAAGGTTTCCTCCCTGTTGACTGGGGAAAGGGGCAGAGGGGCAGGGGGCAGGGGGCAGGGTTGGGTCCAGACTCAGACCCACCCACCTCATCACCCTGGAAACCAGGTCGCCTCCTGGAGTCACTGGTCTACCCCTCCCAGCCAAGGGCCTGGGCCCCAGCCCTGGAGGGCTCATCTCTTGGGAGAGGCCGCATAGGTGGGCAGTGTCTTGACCCTCTCCAGGAACTGGAGGAGGCAGCTTTTCTGTAGAGCCACTGACCACTCCCAGGAACCAGGGCTGACCTCTGCCCTCTCCAGCCTGAGGCTTGCCAGTGAGGACAAGGAGCAGAAGCTGGCACTCCTAGAGGAGGCACGGACAGCCATGGGCAAGGAGGCCGGGGAGTTGTGAACTGGGCTGCAGGAGCTGGAGCGCTCATGGCTGGAGGCTCGGCAGGAGCTGCAGGAGCTCCAGGATCAGGTACTCTCCCTGCGCCACGCCTTGCCCTGGGGCTTGCTGTGTGTCCTAGGGCCAGTAGCGCCCCCTTTCTGGAATCACGTTTCCCCCTATGTAAAACCAGGGCCTTGAACTGTGACTCGCCCTCTCACCTAACCTTCGTGTGAATGGATGGGCTTTGAGCAGTCCTTGCATCCCTCACTCTGTGCAAAAGTCTGCGTGCATTTGTGTGCACGCTCAGACTCACGTTTCTCCAACGAGAAGAGCTGGTATCCTTGTCCAGTTCTCAAAAGAATCTGCGAACAACAAAAGGTACAGATTTCATGAACTAGGTCAGAGGTTGGCAAATTGTTTTTTGTAAAGAGCCCACATAGTAAATATTTCCGGCTTTACCGGCCACACAGTCTCTGTTGCAGCTACTTGGCTCTACCGGGGTAGTGAGAAAGCAGCCCCAAACAGCGCATGAACAGAGGGGTGTGGGTTCCAGTCAAACTTTGTTTAGGGACACTGAAATGTGAATTTTCTGTCATTTTCATGTGTCAAGAAATAATGTTCCTCCTTTAGAAAAGGCCATTCAGGGCTTGGTTAGTTAGGAGGTTTCATCTAAGAGAATGGGAAGGTGTTTAAGTGGTTTAAGCTGGGAAGTGACAGGGTCACATTATATTTTGAAAAACCACTCTGCCAGTTGTGTTGAGATTAGAGAGGCGATAAAGGGGATATGGGTAAACCACAAGGAGACTAGGTCAGTAGTCCCTCCACCCCCACTCCCCAGGTGAAGGTAGCCTAGACTAGGGTGCTGATGGAAGAGACAGAAGAGGACACATTCAAGGAAAATTTGGAAGGTAAAAACCAGTAGGATTTGCTGATGGATGGAATACAGGAGGGGAGAGGTAGATTATCAGGGATGTATCTTTGTTTGCTTATACGAGATAGATTCAGTTGCAATGAAATTGTTCATTGAAATTGATTTTAAATAATGGCATGACCTAAAGTTATGCAAACATTTGCCTTAGATAAAACACCAAGTTTTCAAAGTTTAGCTGGGTGGACGGCATGGCTTTATTTCCTATTTCTTGGTATTTCCAATTCTTGTTAAAAAAAAAAAGGTTTTTCTTTTTCTCAAAGGCTTATTTCAGTGGAAGCCCATCTGCAAAATCTGTTATAAATTTAAATTTGAAAACGACAACAAGTGCCATTGACACATTGGATTTTTTTTTTTTTTTTTTGTGAGCGATCTAAGGCCACCTCTTGGGGGAGCTGGGGGCTGCCTTCTGAAGCTTGCGCGTCTGCACCGCGTGCCTGGGCCTGGAAGTCAGACTCCGGGGCTGTGCGGCCTCGCAAGGTCTGCAGTGCTAAGCACCGGGTCCCTCCGGGCCTCCGAGGGGGTGTGTCTCCTGCCTCTTCAACCTGGCAGGGGCTGTTCAAGTGGACGCGAAAATCACCGATTTGCAGAGTGGAGGGCTGGTGCTTTGAAAGAGAGGAGGAGGGGAGAGAGGGATTTCCCCATCCCCGCTGCACTCGGTCCATCCCCTCGGTTTCTCCTTTTCTCGGCCCGCGAGGCCCCTAACCTGCTGGAACCCTTATGCAGTAGAGGCTGCCGGGTCCCTTTAAGACCCCGCCGCGCCTGCGCCTTGGGTTCGACGTCCTCCTCAGGAGCCAGTGGTGGGCTGGCTACAGCGCGCCCCCTGGCGCGGGCGCTGGGTTGGCTGGCGGTTGAGACCTCCGCCGTACTGGGAGGGGTAGGTGATGGTCGCGAGGCTGCCTGAGCTTCTGAGTGAGCATGGCGCTTTTGCAGCGCGGGACGGGCGACCTGCTGCGCCAGGAGCTGGGTCAAGGGGCGGCGGCGCGGCGGCGCCGCGGCGCGGCTACCAGCTGCCCTCTGGATGGGAAGTTACCGCAAAGTCCACCCAGCCTTTCCGAGGTGAGGACGCCCTGCCCGGCTGGGTGGGCGGTGAATCCGGGACCCGCGGGCGCACAGCTGGGTTGAGGCGGGGCGGTGGCAAGTTTTGTTGCGCGAGGGGTGGTGGGTGTGGGGGGTGCACGGCCGGGGCCTGAGTTCCCTGAGCTCCCTGAGCTCGATTCTTCCCCTGCTGCTGCCGCCCGCAGCCCACCTCTGGTGCGCGCCGGGGAAGAAACTCGCTGGCGGGTGTTCTGTGGCATGGCAGGCGGTGGAGGGACGGAGCAGCTTCGGGGGCACGTCCTCCTATATCCTGTAGAGGACACTGACCCCGGACCCCGCCTTCGAGGCCAGAAATCGGTTCCCTCTGCTTGCAAAGTTGGAGTCTTTATTGGCCTCCGGGATTCTGCTCCTGGTGGTGTCTCCAGGCTGGCGATGGGCAAGCCAGGTGTGCCAGGTCCAGGATGCACATGAGGAGCGATTGTGGCCATCACCGAATCACCTCATGACTAGCGGGGCAAGCCTCAAATTAACCGCAGGATTTCCTACTGGATTGTGGGGTTGATGGTTGCACTGCAAAGAGTTGCTGTGATTTCCCTGTGTCTGCCTGTCTGTCTGTCTTTCTGGCTTCTTAGATCATCTCATTTGGCGTCCTTTCACTGAAGAGTTAACCCAGACGTTTGGCATGGTTTCCTTGCTTTCCGCCTGTCTTTTGCTGCTAGAGCTGCTTTGGAAAAGAAGTCTTTCCTCAAGTGGTATCTTTTCTTTGGGTTCCAGTGTTGTTCATCCTTTCTTTTTGTTTTTAAATTGTATTAGTCAAACTTCACCAGTGAATCGGAAGCGATTTTTTTCTATTCTGAAATGCTAGCTTTAAGATTTCTGAGAACTTTGTGTCAAAGAAGTCTTTGAAAAGGTACTAAAGTATACAGCAAAAGTTGGCTATTTTAAAAGTGCAAGTGGTCCGGGCGCAGTAGAGCACACCTGTAATCCCAGCACTTTGGGACGCCAGGGTGGGTAGATCACTTGAGTCCAGGATTTCCAGACCAGCCTGGGCAATGTGGCAAAACCCTGTCTCTACTAAAAATACAAAAGTTAGCTGTGTGTAGCGGTGTGTGCCTGTAGTCCCAGCTACCCGGTAGGCTGAGGTGGGAGGATCACCAGAGCCCTGGGAGGCTGAGATTGCAGTGAGCCATGATCATGCCATTGCACTCCGACCTGGATGGCAGCGTGAGACCCTGTCTCAAACACCAAAACAAAAAGAAAACAAAAAACCAAAAGGTAATGAATTTTTGCCAAGTGAACCACCACAGATCAAGAAATAGAGCATTACTAGACTGGGGTATATTTGTGGGAGCGGCATTGTTGATTTTCAGATGTATATGAATGATAAAAACTTTAGTATTACGTATTGTTGAACATTTTCCCAAAATGGTTGAACCATTTAACAGGGCTATTCTTGTTACCCCACGTCCTTGCGGATGCCTGGCAGTTAAAAATTATTTTGCCATTCTTGTAGGGGTGCAGTAATATATCAGTGTGATTTCATTGAGATTGAGTATCTTTTATTGGCATTTATATGTCCTGTTTTGTGAAGGGCCTGTTAAATCTTTTTATCCGGTTTTCATTGATATGCTTATTTTTCTGTTGATTTGTAATACTTCATTCTGGGTATGCATCCTTTCTAGGATATATATGTATTGCGTTTCCCTTTTTTCAATCTGTAGCTTGCCTTTTTACTCTTTTAATGGCGTTTTTTCATGAATGGAGATTCTCTTTTTTTGTTTATTTTTGAGACAGGCTCTCCCTCTGTTGCCCAGGCTGGAGTACAGTGGCACAATCACAGCTCACTGCAACCTTGACCTCCCAAGGCTTAGGTGATGCTCCTGCCTCAGCCCACAAGTAGCTGGGACCTCCAGGGGAGCACCACCACACTCAGCTCTTTTCTGTATTTTTAGTAGAGATGGGGTTTTGCCACCTTGCATAGGCTGGTCTGGAATTCCTAGGCTCATGTGATACACCTGCCTCGACCTCCCAAAGTGTTGGGATTATAGGCATGAGCCACTGCACCTGGCCTGAGATTCTTAATTTTAATGAAATTATACTTTATCAATGTTTTCCTTTCTGGTTACTACTTTTTGTGTCCTGTTTAAGAAATCAATGCCTAACCTAAGAGTATGAACACATTTTTGTGTGTTAACCTTATAACAATTTTATTTTAGTTTTTGCATTTTTTGTTTTCAGACAAAGCCTCACTCTATTGCCCAGGCTAGAGTGCGGTGGCAGCATCTCAGCTCACTGCAACCTCCACCTCCTGGCTCAAGCGATCCTCCCACCTCAGCCTCCTGAGTAGCTGCGACTGTAGGCGTGCGCCACCATGCCTGGCCAATTTTCGTATTTTTTGTAGAGATGGAGATTCAACATGTTTCCCAGGTTGGTTTGAAATCTTGGACTCAAGTAATATGCCCGCTTCAGCCTCCCAGAGTGCTGGGATTACAGGTGTGAGCCACCCCACTTGGCTATGATTCACTATTTACTACATGGATGTGTCTGCTTGATCCAGCGCCATTTATTGAAAAGACCATCCTTTTCCTTCTGCACCGTGTGGCACTTTTTTTCATAAATCGAATGACTGTATTGTCATCTGATTTCTGAAATTAGTGTGGGTCTGTTTCTGTTTCTGGATCAACCTGGGTAACATAGTGAGATCCCATCTCTACAAAAAATAAAAATAATAAATAAATGAATAACATTTAAAAAATAAGTGCATAGAGCTGATGGAGTCATAGGTGATCATTTAAAAATGATTGTCTGTTTCTTGGCTACATACGGGTGTTGGTCATTCAGATGTGTTGGGCATTTGGGCAAAATATATTAAGTGAATTATATGGTGTTCAAAATGATTGCTAGGTGTTCATTGTGAGTTGAATGAGATATTATTTGAGCCTCACAGAGCTACAGTTTTCACTCTTTTATTTATTTTTTTGTCTTTTAAAAATTTTTGCATCTTCCTGTCAAGGCAGTAACTCTTTCATACT
>NW_022309194.1:0-1980 GCF_002776525.5 Piliocolobus tephrosceles
TGAAGACCTTTGATATGCCCTGGAGACATTTTCTTCATTGTCTTGGGGATTAACGTTGGTTTTCTCATTACTTGTGGAAATTTCTGCAGCCAGTTTGAATTTCTCCTCAGAGAATGGGATCTTCTTTTCTAACACATTGTCAAGCTGCAAATGTTCTGGTCTTTAATGCTCTGCTTCCCTTATATAACTGAATATATAACCCTATAACCTTTATAGAACCTTTAAAAGCACCCAAGTCACTTCCTGAATGTTTTACTCCTTAGAAATTATTTTCTGCCAGTTACACTAAATCATCTCTCTGAAGTTCAAAGTTCCACAGATCTCTAGGGCAGGGGCAAAATGCTGCCAGCCTGTTTGCTAAAACACAACCAGGGTCACATTTGCTCCAATTCCCAACAAGTTCCTCATGTCCATCTGAGACCACCTCAGCCTGGATTTCATTCTCTATATCATTATTGGCATTTTTGTAAAAGCCATTCCACAAGTCTCTAGGGAGTGCTAAACTTTCCTACATTTTCCTGTCTTCTTCTGAGCCCTCCAAACTGTTCCAACCTCTGCCTGCTACCCATTTCCAAAGTCAGTTCCACATTTTCTGGTATCTTTTCAGCAAAACTCCACTGTAATGGTACCAATTTACTGTATTAGCTCGTTTTTACACTGCTAATAAATACATACATGATACAGGGCAATTTATAAGAGGAAAAGGTTTAATGGGCTTACAGTTTCATATGGATGGGGAGGCCTCACATTCATGGTGAAAGGCAAAGAGAAGCAAGTCACATCTTACACAGATATCAGCAGGAAAAGAGAGAGAGTTTGTGCAAGGATATTCCCCATTATAAAACCATCAGATCTCGTGAGACTTACTCACTATCATGAGAACAGCATGGGAGCGACCTGCCTCCATGATTCAATTACCTCCTGCTGGGTCCCTCCCACAATACATGGGAATTCAAGATGAGATTTGGGTGGTGACACAGCCAAACCACATTGCAGCCTTTGTTCAATATTGATGTTATTGATTTTGATAACTCGGTTAACATAGTATCTACCAGAATTTCCACCATAAATTTAAGATATTACTTTTTAAAATGAACACAAAATGTTGTGAAAACATTCCTGTTCTCCATCTATGTAAAGTGTCTATTATTGATCAAACTCTCATTAGGTTTAGTGTTCATTAATGACATGATAATTTTATAATTCCTTCTGTATTTAATGACATACTAGAAAGATGAACTTTTCTTTCTCTCTAATTTTTCCTTTTATCAGCATAGACTTATGCAATTTTTCTTAAATTTAATGGGTGATAATACTTCACTATCCCTGTTAACTATTATTAATTATTATTTTTCAGTGGAAATCCATTCATTTTGATTATTATCTTCCTTCAATAGGTCTCCTTTATTCTCTGAGAACTTCTTTGCTGTTTTGCATATCAAGCTCTTCCGGAGCCATGTTACATTTTCCCTTTTTTTAGCCCTGGAATTCACTATTTCTGTAAAATGAGTGCTAGATATAATCTATTGCTGCTGGTGTGTCATTTTTTTTGATACCCTGTCAGTACTCAAAGCTAAGAACCTAAATTATCTAATTCCTTTATACTTAATATAATTACTCATTTACCCAAACTTAGAATATGCAAAGAAATTGTTTCAGAATTACTAACACATAGCACTATGAAAAGCACAGCAATTAACTGAAATTCAATATGTGCTTCGTATTTTTGTTTTTCACATGGAGAGAAGTGTAAAACATACACAGAGGAAACTACACAAAACTTAAGTAAACTTCATCTACAGCAATCTCCCTCATTCTGGAGACTGTGTGTGCCTTAGGAATGGGTTGGCTGCATGGATTCTCCAACTGCTACTCTCCTGCTCTTCTATTATTCATCTAGGTTTATAGAAACATCTCCTAGTCTTCTTCTAGCACCATGTGGCTAATCCACAGGCTTAACATTTTAGCTGTAATCATGGG
>NW_022309194.1:1990-7547 GCF_002776525.5 Piliocolobus tephrosceles
ATTGAATTTTAAATCTATGTTGCTTATATTTGAGACACTTGTTAATATTAGATATATATCAACATTCATAAACATTTATTTATAAGTCTTCATGTTACCATAGATGATACTAAGGTAAAAAATTATAGCCATTAACTAAGGTTGCCCTGCTAAATTTGGGAAAAACAGGGTCTGGGAACTAGATTCTCCTGATTTTTAGTGCAGTCAGTTTTCACTAGTTAATACCGTACTCTACTTAGTTAGCTAAGTAGAGGCAGAGGTTTCAGGTGAACAAGACGGGAGAATGTTGAAAAAGATGCTATTCATCTTATTGCTAGTGAAAAATATATCCTCTTTAATTACTGCCATAGACATTAAAGAAAGAATTGTGTGATCTCTCATTTTCCCTTTATATAAATATAATACTCGATTGGTAATAGAGAAACAACAATAATGGAAGTTTATAAACCTACTCTTTTCTTTTATGAACAGATTCAGTGGCATCAGAAAAATATACCTGAAAAAAATTATTTTATTTTTCAGTGTTTTAGAGTATATCAGGGGACAGAAGGATTGTCGGGATTGTTAGTAGTGCCATGATAATTTTTAAATACTAGTTTCTGTTTAATTCAAAAGATGGTTGAGATATAAAATTCAATTATTTTGTTTAGATGCAAATGGTTATAAGAAAATGCTGTTTTATCTCTTTGAAGATAATTAACACTTGATCTCAGTTAGATTGTCTTTTGCTGCAGTGATGTCTAATATATCATAAATGTTTAAACCTTATAGCACAACCTATTGCCATTAATTTCTAGTGTTCTAAATTATTTTCAAAAATTGAGAGTATAATCTTTAAACTGTGCTAATTCCTTTCAATATAAATGAATTTAATTTTATTTTTACTTAAATTAATCTTAATAATTGAAATTGATATTGTTTTCCAGTCTATTAGGGGAACATTTATGATGTAAATCTTCATGAACAGTCTAGACTTGTCATTATAAAAATAGCAATCAAAAAGTCAATGATCTCATAAAGTATCAGTAAAAATTAAAATTAAAATACCAAATCTAATAGTCAGAAAATAGTATCATAAAGTAAAAATTGAGATCACTAAGTAAACCCACTATTCAAAAATGATATGAAATATTTATAAAGGAGAATAAATGTTTATATGGATAAAATTAGAATCAGCAAATACCAGAAGAGTAATCAGTTGACAAGAAAATTAACATATGTGAAAAAAATCCAACCAATGGAACAGAATGAGGATCTCCTCAACAAATGATGTTGGAATAATCGGATATTCACTTAGAACAAAGTTACACTTAGTCTTTCCCTTACACGATCATATAAGCCAATTTCGTCTAAAAATTTTTTCAAAGAAGATGCAAAACCCACAAACCATAAAATAACTGACTGACAAATTTAATTTCATTACAATTGAAACTAAAACTATGCATAAGCCCATAACAAAAAACTGTTAAACTGAAACCACCTTGAAGAAAATGAAGAAAATTTATAGTCTGAATGAAAAATCTGTTTATATAATAAATGATTAATATTAGTAATATATTTGTAAACTATTTCTATAATAATTGTTTTAAGTGTCTATATAAAAGATCAAAAATATGAATAGACAATTGCAATGAAAACATACATGTATGGCTAATAAACATACAGAAAGATATAGGGACCCATTATTAAATAGTACAAGTTAAAATCATAATTAAATCTTGTTTTAGATCATTCAGATTGACAAAGCATTCTGTTAAAGGTGTTATGAGGCCAGTGTGGTGCCTCATGCCTGGAATCCCAGCAGTTTGGGAGGCCAAGGCTGGTAGATCACCTGAAGTCAGGTGTTTGAGGCAAGCCTGGTCAACATGGTGAAACCCTGTCTCTACTAAAAATACAAAAATTAGCTGGGCATGGTGGCAGGTACCTGTAATCTCAGGGGAAGCTGAGGAAGGAGAATTGCTTGAACCTGGGAGGCGAGGTTGCTGTGAGCTGATATCTCACCATTGCACTCCAGCCTAGGTGACAAGAGCAAAACTCTGCCTTAAAAGAAAAATAAAAGAAAAGGAAAGGAAAGGAAAGAAGAGAAGAAAAGAAAAGAAAAGAAAAAGGAGATATAGTTGAGGGTGTGGTACCTAAGGACTTTTAGACACTGTGATGAGACAGTTTAGTAGAAATAATTTGGACAACGATTTTTATAGAATGCACTGAGACACATGACATAAAGGTATACATTGGTACATGAAAATAATAATCAAATTCAGGACAGAATTTTTATCTGCAGAGAAAGAAAATACATATATACACACACACATGTATATATACACCTGTTTGTGTACATATATGTGTGTATATATATTTTCTTTCTGTCCAGATAAAAATTCTGTCCTGAATTTGATTATTATTTTCATGTATCAATGTATATACATATATATACACACACACACATATATATATACACACACATGTGTATACATATGTATTTTCTTTCTGTCCAGATAAGATTTCTGTCAAATACATATATTTATATATACACAAATATATATATATGCCTGTATATATATATATGATAGGAGAGAAATACACAGGAGTAGTTTAAACTATACTGGAAATGTTGTATTTTTAGCCCAGTTGGCAATTTAAGTGTTTGGTTTATCTTTTTTGGCATTTTTTAATATCTTTTTGTATATTATACATTTTATATATTGATTATTTTCAGAGAAAACAATAGAAGTGTTAAATAAAATGTGGTTTTTCGAAAACTTTTTCCATGGAAAGGAAATATGAACATTTTCAGACACTTCAGCAAGTTCTGAAGAGGAAACGATGATTTCCTTAGTTAATTCAGGATACATAACATTATATTTATATGATACTAAATTAATAAGTTGATAAGAGATGTTTTAGATTCTATTCTCTATGTCACAATCTCTCCAACTCTGAACATACAGACATTTCAGAAAAATGTCTGTATGGGAAAATGTCTATATAGGAAAACTGAAGGGAAAGAAAATACAAAACCAATCACATAAAGACAACTGATCAATCAGATTCTAGAAAGGAATCAAAGTAAGCTAAATCAGGAAGAAAACATTAATCAGCTTTGGTTGGGCATTTCTTTTAATTGCTTGTAATACGTGTCCTTTAACATCAGTTAACTTCTTAAGATCCACTGCAAAATGGCTGAGCAGGTATTTGCAAATTATTTCTCATTCTAGCATTGATTTTCATTTCTAACAAAATTTTCCTAATCAAGATAAAGTCAGATTATGTGTTCTATATAGTTACAGTAAGAAAAACATCACATACCTTTAACTCCCAGATTCGAATCTGCTTTCAACTCTCCTATGGCAGTTACCGTCATCTGATCAAAGCACTGAACTTGGCTTTGCCACTTACTCTGAGAATGTAATTTAACATTCTGGGCCCAAGGTGACTTCTCTCAAAAGTGAAGAAGCTAAAGAGGAAAGTACGGGTGCCAATTGTTGTCCTACCACCCATCAACTGTGTTATACTAAGCAAATCACTTAGCTTCCCTTTATTCATTTCCTTACTTGTAAGTCAGAACTACTAATTTCTCACTGTCAAGGTCATTTTAAGGATTATACGGCAATGTTTGTGTCAATATATATAATGGTTGACATATGACAGATGACCACTTCTTCAAAGCACATTATATCTCTGCATCTGCTCAATAGGGTTGTCCTACCTTTGAAGACGTTTCTGTCTTTTAAAGGCAGAATTATCCAACAATTATGAATTCATTACTTTTGTATGAGACAGCTTTCTGAAACGGAGGGTTTGAGGTTGCATCTTGTCTCACAATGGACAAGCTTCTGTACCACGTGTGGAAACAACAAAACAAGAGAAGTTAATTAGAGGAATGGTTATCCTTTCATGTTTTTTGTTTCTTTAGCATTGGCTTCACAACTAGTAGAACTTAAAGGAATAAAAGTAAACCAGGACTTTAGCAATCTATCAAAAAGTATTACACAATCTAACTTTAATTCATTGGAATAATTTCATATTTGGATACCAGAGATAAAAAAGTTCAACAATTCTGGTTAAATATGAGTATGTATTTGTTACCATTCAGATAGTGGAATTTAAGTTCCCACACTGCCGTTTCAGTATGTCAAGGTAAGCTGATTCAGTCTTCTACTATTCAGCTTTTGCTTAATCAAGCACAGTGAGCTAAAACAGAGTGGCTTTGATAGACATCATTCTTTAAAAGGAGGTGAATTTCTTCTCAGTTTATGTTGCATAAGGATTTATACTCCCATTTATGCAGTTGTTTCTGCCCGGTTAAGAAATAAGTACTTTCTTATTTATGCTTCCCGTTATCATTTACTGTGCCCTTGGAAGAAATGCCTGCCTCCCTCTTCAGCCAGATGAATCCTATTCACTTGTCAAGATGCTCCTCCTGAAATCCTCCCTAGACTTTCTCTATATAATTGGGCCATTGCTTTCTTTTTCGACTGTCGTGTTTACTTTATGCCTCTATCTCAGATTTTAATAGTTATAATACGTTATAAAGTATTACAAACATTTTTGAACATATGTTTTTCATATAGGTGTGTAAGTTCATATTATGCCATATTAAATATCTTTCAAAATAGGATAAATTAGACAACTAACAAGTATAAAGAGGGTAGGTCAAGGCATGACTGAAACTTGTAATAAAATGAAAACTATGGAGTTGCACATATTTGCTAGATTTGAAATGTATCAATTTGACTTCAACCTTCATAGTAATGAAAGCCAGGTGGGAAAGGTAGTCAGTTACATTAGGTTCTGAATAAATATGATGAAACCAAACCAAATTTCTAAAAAGCATAACATTTCCTGATGCAAATAATTTGTCAGATGGCCCCCAAGGCGAGGATATTATGCAATGTCACGATCTTTCTCAACAGCGTCATTTTAGGGCCCATAGCAATGATATATGTGGCATCATTTCTTTCAATAGCCCTCAGTGTGGTTAAGGACATTTCAGCAAAATTCAATTCAGTGAAAGAAGTTCTACTGGATATCTACCTGCTATTGTTTAGCTATTATCCTCATCTTACCTTGTGTTAAGGGATCAATTTTAGACTGTCGGGATAAAGTATGAACTGATAGATTTTAGAAAATCCTTCATAAATTTCCTTTCTCATAGCTGAACTTTTATACAGTAGATTGGTGAAATGTTCAAGACAAAGTAAAGCTGGTGGAATGTTCAAGACGAAGTAAAGCTCCTTTCAATTCAGAGCTGTATGTATCAATTGATCCTGCTGAGAATGAGCGTGATATTCTTTCATAACATCAGAAAGTGAGTATATGGTAGGATCTATATAATAATCATACCTAAACAAGGTACATAGTTCTCATGGCAACCACTACAATATTAAAAAACAGTACCAATGTTATGAGGTTATAACTAAGGAGTGGAATAGAAGGTAGGGAGTCAACACAGAATAAATCTTTTTGTTGTTATTACTACATTTATTCATAAATTTAATTTTAAAATTAAAATATTTATCAAAATATGGTTATTTCCAGGATGGAGTTTTAGGTTTGC
>NW_022309196.1:0-23050 GCF_002776525.5 Piliocolobus tephrosceles
GATCCTTCAAAGACAGAGTTTCGAAACGGGACAACATAGAGTAAGCATGAACTCTGTGAATTGGATGCCCGTATCAGATAGGAGAATCTTGGAACGGTCTTTCCTAGATTTTATTTCAGTATATTTCACTATTCGCCATATTTCTCAATGCGCTCTGAAATATCACTTTTTCAGTTTCACAGGAACAGCGTTCAAACACTGCCTTGTGAGAAAAGTGGTTTAACTCCCTGAGTGGAATGCATGCATCACAAAGTCATTTCTCAGAAAGCTTCTCTCCACTGTTTATCTGAAGATATCTCCTCTTTCACCGTAGGCCTGAATGTGCTCCCGAATGTCCTCTTGCGTATTCCTCCAAGAAGGAGTTTCCAAACTGCGTAATATCAGACAAGTTTTAGCTATGCGAGATGAATAAATATATCTAACACAAAGCAATTTCCCAGAAATCTTCTTTCCACTTTTTGTCTGAGGATATTTCCTTTTTCACCACAGCCATCCCTTTACTCCCGCATGTCTCTTGGTAGCTTTTTCTCCAAAAGGGGTTCCAGAATCCTCTGGGAGAAGAAAGGTGAGTGGAATGCACACGTCATTCTGTGAGTGTAATGCACACGTCATTCTGTGAATGGAATTCTGTGAGTGGAATGCACGCATCACAAAGCAGCTCCTCAGAAAGCTTCTCTTCAGTTTTTATCTGAAGACGTTTCCTTTCTCACCGTAAGCCTCAAAGCGTTCCTGTATATCCTTTTGCAGACTAAACAAAAACAGTGCTATGACACTGCTCAATGAAAAGAGAAGCTTAACTGTGTGAGCGGATTCACGTGACATCGAGTAGTTTCACAGAAACCTGCCTTCTGGTTTCTCTCTTTGGTTTTTTATTTTTCAGGATATTCTAAAGAGCGTTTCCAAATGTCCTTTCAGATTCCACAGAAACAGTGTTTTCAAACTACTCAAACCAAAGAATGATTTAACTCTATGAGATGAGTACAAACTCTACAAAAGAGTTACGCAGAAATCTTCTCTCAAATATTTGATGGAAGACATTTCCTTGCTTGACACAGGCCTGTGGTTGCCACTTAATAACCCTTCGAAGAACCTTCAAAGACCAATTTTCAAACTGGGAAATGTGGAGGAAGTTTTAACCCTGTGTGAAAACGGACATATCAGAGAGCAGTTTCTTGGAGTGCTTCTTTCTGTATTCTCTTGGACATTTCAATTTTGCCATAGTCTTCAATGGGCTCTGAATATCACTCTTTTGGTTTTACAGTAACAGTGTTCAAATTGTGCCTTATGTGAAGAAAGTTATAACTTTCTGAGAGGAATGCACCAGTCACCAAGCAGTTTCACAGAAAGCTTCTCTCCCGTTTTGATCTGACTATATTTCCTATTTCACTATAGGCCCACATGTGATCCCAAATATCCCTTCGTGGATCCATCCAAGAGGGTGTTTGCAAGCTGTGCAATGTAAAGAAAGCTTCATTTATGTTAGATGAATAAACATAACAAAAAGCAGATTCCCAGAAAGCTTCTTTCCCGTTATGATGTGAAGATATTTCGTTTTTCAACATTGTCCTCGAAGTGCTCCTGAAGATCCCTTCGTGGATTCATCAATAACAGTTTTCAAGCTCCGTAATGTAAAGAAGACATTATCTACCAGAGGTGATGAGAAATATCACAGAAAAGTTTCCTAGAAAGGTTTTTCCAGTTTGAGTCTGAGGCTATTTCCCTTTTCACCATCGGCACCAACATGCTCCCAAATACCACTTGGTACTTATTTCTCCAAAAGGGTTTCCCCGATGTTATATGAGAAGAGAGGTATAACACTGTGAGTGGAATGCACATGTCACACGGCAGTTCCTCGGAAACCTTCTCTCCAGTTTTGGTCTGAACATATTTCCTTTATCACCTTATGCCTCAAAGTGCTCCTGAATATCGCGTGACATGCTAAGCATACACAGGGTTAAAAACTGCTCAATGAAAAGAGGGGCTTATCTGAGTGAGAGCCATTAAGGCAACACAGAGCAGTTTCACAGAAAGCTTCCTTCTGAATTTTACCTGATGATATTTCTTTCTCCATGTTCTAAGGATCGTTCCCAAATGTCCTTCCTCAGATTTCACAAAAACAGTGATTTCAAGCTGTTCAATCCAAACAACAGTTTAACTCTATGAGATGAATACACACATTGCAAGGCAGTTGCTCAGAAAGTTTCTCTTCAGGTTTCCTTGGAAGACGTTTCATTGCTCACCACAAGCCTTCGGGGTCACTAAATATCCCTTCACAGATCCTTCAAAGACAGTTTCGTAACTGGGCAAAATAGAGTAAGCATGAACTCTATGAATTGGATGCACTTATCAGAGAGGAGATTCTTGGAGTGCTCTTTCCTCGATATTATTTCAGTATATTTCACTATTTGCCATAGTACTCAATGCGCTCCAAAATATCAATTTATGGATTTCACAGGAACAGTGTTCAAACACTGTCTTGTGAAAAATAATGGTTTATCTCCCTGAGTGGAATGCATGCATCACAAAGTCGTTTATCAGAAAGCTTCTCTCCACTTTTTATCTGAAGATATCTCCTCTTTCACCGTAGGCCTGAATGTGCTCCCAAATGTCCCCTTGCATATCCCTCCATGAAGGAGTTTCCAAACTGCATAATATCAGAGAAGTTTTAACTATGCGAGATGAATAAATATATCTAACACAAAGCAATTTCCCAGAAATCTTCTTTCCACTCTTTGTCTGAGGATATTTCCTTTGTCACCATAGCCATCCCTATACTCCTGCATGTCTCTTGGTATCTTCTTCTCCGAAAGGGATTCTGGAATCCTCTAGGAGACGAAAGGTGAGTGGAATGCACACGTCATTCTGTGAGTTGAATTCTGTGAGTGGAATGCACACGTCACAAAGCAGCTCCTCATAAAGCTTCTCTCCAATTTCTATCTGAAGACGTTTCCTTTCTCATCGTAAGCCTCAAAGTGCTCCTGAATATCCCTTCACAGTCTAAGCAAAAACAGTGTTATGATACTGCTCAATGAAAAGAGAAGCTTATCTTTGTGAGTGCAATTCACGTGACACAGAGCAGTTTCCCAGAAAGCTTCCTTCTGGTTTCTCTCTGAGGTTATTTCTTTTTTTCAGGATATTCTAAAGAGCCTTTCCAAATGTTCTTTCTCAGATTCCACAGAAACAGTGATTTCAAACTACGCAATCCGAAGAATGATTTAACTCTATGAGATGAGCACAAACTTCACAAAAGTGTTATGCAGAAAGCTTCTCTCAAATATTCTATGGGAGACATTTCCTTGCTCGACACAGGCCTCCGGTTGCCACTTACTAACGTTTCCCAGAATCCTCAAAGACTGACTTTCAAACTGGGAAATATAGAGTAAGGTTTAACCCTGTGTAAAAATGGACATGTCAGAAAGCAGTTTCTTCGAGTGCTTCCTTCTGTTTTTTATTGGACATTTCAATTTTGCCGTAGTCTTCAATGTGCTCTGAATATCACTCTTTTTGTTTTACAGGAACTGTGCTCAAATTGTGCCTTATGAGAAGAAAATTATAACTCCCTGTGTGGAATGCAGATGTCACCAAGCAGTTTCTCAGAATGCTTCTCTCCACTTTTGATCTGACTATATTTCCTATTACACTATAGGCCCAAATGTGATCCCAAATATCCCTTCACGGATCCATCCACGAGGAAGTTTCCAAGCTGTGTAATATAAAGTAAGATTCACCTATGTGAGATGAATAAACATAGCAAAAAGCAGATTCACAGAAATCTTCTTTCCCATTTTTATCTGAAGATATTTCGTTTTTTACCATAGTCCTCAAAATATTCCTGAAGGTCCCTTCGTGCATCTTTCCATGAGTGTTTCCAAGCTGTGTAATGTAAAGAAAGCATTATCTATGTGAGATGGTTACACATATCACAGAGCATACACTGGGTAGAAAACTGCTCAATGAATAGTGGGGCTTAAGTGAGTGAGAGCCATTAAGACGACACAGAGCAGTTTCACAGAAAGCTTCCTTCTGGATTTTACCGAGGATACTCCTTACTCCATGTTCTAAAGATAGTTCCCAAATGTTCTTCCTCAGATTCCACATACACAGTGATTTAAAGCTGTTGAATCCTAAGAACGGTTTAACTCTATGAGACGAATACACACATCGAAAAAGCAGTTGGTCAAAAAGTTTCTTTGCAGGTTTCATCGGAACACGTTTCCTTGCTCATGACAAGCCTCTGGGCATCACTAAATATCCCTTCACAGATTCTCCAAAGACAGTTTCGAAACTGGGCAACATACAGAAAGCATTATCTCTGTGAAGTGAATGCACATATCACAGAGTGGATTCTTGGAACGCTCTTTCCTCGATTTTATTTCAGTATATTTCACTATTCGCCATAGTCCTCAATGTGCTCCAAAATATCAGCTTTTCGGTTTCACAGGAACGGTGTTCAAACACTGCCTTGTGAGAAAAGAGGTATAATTCCCTGATTGGAATGTGTATATCAAAAAGTCGTTTCTCAGAAAGCTTCTATTCACTTTTTATCTGAAGATATCTCCTCTTTCACCATAGACCTGAATGTGTTCCCGAATGTCCCTTCATTGATCCGTGCTTGATGGAGATTCCAAACTGCGTAATATAAGAAAAGTTTAAACTATGCGAGATGAATAAATATATCTAACACAAAGGAGCTTCACAGATATCTTCTTTCCAGTTTTTGCTTCAGGATATTTCCTTTTCACCATAGCCATACCTGTACTTGCAATGTCTCATGGAAGCTTTTTCTCCAATAGGGATTCCGCAATCCTCTAGGGGAAGAAAGGTGAGTCGAATGCACCTGTCATTCTGTGAGTGAAATGCACACGTTATTCTGTGCATGGAATTCTGTGAGTGGCATGCATACGTCACAAAGCACCTCCTCAGAATGCTTCTCTCCAGTTTCTATCTGAAGACATTTCCTTTCTCACTGTAAGCCTAAAAGCGCTCCTGAATATCCCTTCACAGGATAAACAAAAATGGTGTTATGATACTGCTCAATGGAAAGAGAAGCTTAACTGTGTGCGCGGAATTTACGTGACTCAGAGAAGTTTCACAGAAAGCTTCCTTCCGGTTTCTCTCTGAAGTTATTTCTTTTTCCGGATATTCTAAAGAGCGTTTGCAAATGTCCTCTCACAGATTCCACAGAAACAGTGATTTCAAACTACTCAATCCAAAGAACGATTTAACTGTATGAGATGAGTATAAACTTCACAAAAGGATTGAGAAGAAAGCTTCTCTCAATATTTGATGGAAGACATTTCCTTGCTTAACACAGGCCTCAGGTTGCCACTTACTATCCCTTCACAGAAACCTCAAAAACCAACTTTCAAACTGGGAAACGTAGAGTAAGCTTTAACCCTGTGTAAAAATGGACATGTCAGAGAGCAGTTTCTTCGAGTTTTTCTTTCCGTTTTTTTATTGGACATTTCAATTTTGCCATAGCTTTCAATGTGCTCCGAATATCACTCTTTTGGTTTTACAGGAACAGTGTTCCAATTGTGTCTTATGAGAAGAAAGTTATAACTCCGTGAGTGGAATACACACATCACCAAGCAGTTTCTCAGAAAGTTTTGCTCCTGTTTTGATCTGACTATATTTCCTATTTCACTATAGGCCCGAATGTGATCACAAATATCCCTTTGCAGATGCACCCACGAGTGGTTTTCTAAGCTGTGTAATGTAAAGAAAGATTCATCTATGTGAGATGAATAAACATAGCAAAAAAAGATTCACAGAAAGCTTCTTTCCCGTTCTAATCTGAAGATATTCCGTTTTTCACCATAGTCCTCAAACTGCTCCCAATGGTCCATTTCTGGATCCGTCCATGACAGTTTCCAAGCTGGGTAATGTAAAGAAAGCATTATCTATGTGAAATGACTACACATATCACAGAGCAGTTTCCTAGAAAATTTTTTCCAGTTTTAGTCTGAGGCTATTTCCCTTTTCACTATCGGCATCAACATGCTCCCGAATATCACTTGGTATTTTTCTCCAAAAGGGTTTCCACGACGCTGTATGAGAAGAGAGGTATAACACTGTGAGTGGAATGCACACGTCACAAGGCAGTTCCTCGGAAAGCTTCTCTCCAGTTTTGGTCTGAATATATTACCTTTTCCATTGTAAGCCTCAAAGTGCTCCCGAATATCCCGTAACATGCTAAGAATACACAGGGTTAGAAAACTGCTCAATGAAAAGACAGACTTCATTGAGTGAGAGCCATTAAGACGAAACAGAGCAGTTTCACAGAAAGCTTCCTTCTGGATTTTACCTGAGGATATGTCTTTCTCCATGTTCTAAGGTTCATTCCCAAATATACTTCCTCAGATTCCACAATACAGTGATTTCAAGCTATTCAATCTAAAGAACTGTTTAACTCTAAGAGACGAATACACACATCGCAAAGCCGTTTCTCAGAAAGTTCCTCTGCAGGTTTCATCGGAAGACGTTTCCTTGCTCACCACAACCCTCCAGGCGTCACTAAATATTTCTTCACAGATCCTTCAAAGACAGAGTTTCGAAACTGGGCAACATACAGGAAGCATTAACTTTGTGAAGTGAATGCAGATATCAGAGAGCAGATTCTTGGAACGCTTCTTCCTCTATTTTATTTCAGTATATTTCACTATTCGCCATAGACCTCAATGTGCTCCGAAATATCACTTTTTTGGTTTCACAGGAACAGTGTTCAAACACTGCCTTTTGAGAAAAGAGGTATGCCTCCCTGAATGGAATGCATACATCACAAAGTCGTTTCTCAGAAAGCTTCTCTCCACTTTTTATCTGAAGACATCTCCTCTTCCACCGTAGGTCTCAATGTGCTCCCGAATGTCCCTTTACAAATCTGTGCATGACGGAGTTTCCAAACTGAGTAATAGAAGAAAAGTTTTAATTATGCAAGATGAATAAATACATCTAACACAAAGCAGATTCACATGTCCCCAGCTGCAGGACAGTTGAACGGACCCTGGAAGTGGGAGTGGGAATGGAGGAGACAAGAAAATATGAGAAATGGAGACAAGACAAATAGCCTGATCAAGTCTCGTTTAATGGTGGCAGTGCAATGCCTTATATAGGCTGGTAGGGGAAGAGGTTGGGCCAGGGCAGTGACGGATGGCCGGGTTTTCTCAAATTACAATCGCGCATCAGCCGTGGGTTTGTAATTTTCCCGGGCACGGTATCGCACCTGTGCCATAGGCTGCATATCTTCTTGGACGGGAAGATGTTTGCATGCGTGCGGGAAAGGGTGGTGCGCGCAGGAATAGTTTAGGCGCGCCCGGGAAAAGCTTTAGGCGTGCATAGGAAAGGTTTGTAATGAAGAACCCAGAAATGTGCCATCTTGTCTCCACTTTGCGGAGATCAGGCAACAGAGGTCGGCTAATTCTGGGCCTCATGGCTCCAGACACGTCTCCCTTTTTTATATACAATAGTGGCTAGAAGATTATTCCTCGGGAATGGCGCCTGTCTTAGGTTGGAGTAATACATCTCATCACTGGTACCCGTCATCGGATTAGGCAGTAGCTTATGACGGCCCTCCTGTCTTAGGTTAGTGACAGATGATACTCTCTTACCCGTCATTGGCTGTCCAGTTCAGCGCATAGGGAAGGTGGTCATAATGGGTGTGAGTAAGAACCACTGCAATCTTCTTGTTCTAGGCAATGATAATTGACCTGTATAGGCTTCGCTTGGATAGCCTCGACTTGTTGCTTAAGGAATGTTATGAGCTTATTAAAGACCAAAGTCCTACAGAGAGTAAGAGCAATAGGCAAAGCAGGGGGCCCAGGAATGGCATAAGATAGGGAAGGAGTCCATGGAACCCAGTCCAAACGGGTTATCAGTTATTTCTTTTCATCGTTTTTCTAGGTCTTCTTGTAGACGCCTGATTTTATCTCTGATGATCCCGGATTTTTGGCATAGAAACAGCACTTCTCCTGTAAAGCCAAGCAGATGCCTCCCTGTTCTGCAGTTAGTAAATCTAGGCCTCTTCTATTTTGGAGCACTACTTCTGCCAGAGAATCTACCTGATCTTGTAAATCTTGTATAGTATTTGAAATGGCCTGCATATCTGAGATCAATTGATGAGACAATTTGGTGTATTGAGTAACAGAAACCCCTAGGCCTGTAGCTCCAATTGCTATGGCAGTAGTTATGCCTAATTCTGCAAGTAAGGGGATAAATTGTATTGCCCTTTTGTTTCTTCCTAAAAAGTGATCTATAGCTGGGATAGGTACAGGTTCATCTCCAGGGATAATGTCTTTGTCTGGCAAAAGTGTGGCTAAGACACAGTGTCCTGTCCAGTTAGTAGGTAAATAGGTATAAGCCCTATTATTGCCACATATAAAAACTGAGCTGTTTGGGGCACACAGGCACACAACGATTGGGAAATATTTGCTATGGTGGAACAATTATTGAATTCATTGAATCCTACATCGAGGTCATAAGTGTTATTAAGGGGAGGGGAGTAAATGCAAGAGGAACTAGGAAATTCTAAAGGTTGTACTTTAAGGGGAGGGATTATGGTGCAAGGGGTTTGGATGTATAATTTAAGTCATTGATGGGTATGGCAAAGGGAATGGGATCTCCTGATTGCAGACACAGCCAGCAGTCATTAGCTAGACTAGAGTTGGAATTGTTAAGCAGGTTATGAGTAGCAGTGAGGAGATCAAAGTTCTGGGCATCAATTTTCTCTTTCCCTCGGGCTTTGGGCAAGGCCAAGGGGTGGTAGTGAATTTCCGGGTACAGGGACCTTTGCACCTCTTCAAGTTTTTTGTATACCCTAATTTCTCGGACCTTGTCTTGTGATCCTGCTCTGTCAGAGATATGAAGGGAGGGGGGGTGAATATTCCAGCAGACAGGCTGTCCTACAATTCCAGTACAGCCAACAGATGTAAGATTATTGGTATTTCCTAAAACTGTAGGGATACTACTGGCCCCTATAGTGGGAGTTCTAGATCTTGTTAAGATAGCAGTATAGTATGTTTTACCACCAGAGGTACATTCTAGATAAGTAGTGTAGCAGGAACTATGCATAGCAGTCTCAAATGTGTCACAAGAGCAGGTTTTGGTATCCCCTCTGCTAAATAATCTTGGGGTTGACAAATACCTCCACTTAAGAGAGTCAGTAGACAGGTATGCTGTGTAAGCGGAACAGGACACAGCTGAGATGCATGTATTTGAAAGGGAGGTCACATATGCTCCAAACAATCACAGGGCTTACTGTATCATTGTCGTATATATTTACAGGCCTCATGGGGATTACCAAAGCCGGCATATACCTGGAGTGCTTGGCAAATCAGCACCGTGGTCCAGAGGGTCTTGTAGTTGAAGTTCATCTCTGCAATAGAGGAAAAGAGTACTCTCAGGGAGAAAATTACTCCCTGGATTGGCTATTGTTAGGTACCTGTCTTACCAGTCACACTGGTAACCATCTGGGTGCATCATGAGTTTGAGAAAAAACACAAACTGAGCCTCTTGCCCAGACTAACACGGGGTCTGGACCATGCCATGTGTTGTCTGATGGGTCTTTCCACATAACCATGGCAAATTGTTTTTTTGATTCAGAATGCTAAAATCGATTGTCTGCTGATCTCTTCAAGTTATGCAAATTTAAAAAATGTAAAATAAAAAGTGTGTGATTAAGTATGTTTCTAGGGGTGCCCTTAGTAGGGTACCATTCTCCCTTTTTTATTTTGTCAATGGTGGTTTTTAAGGATAGGTGTGCTCTTTCAACTATTCCTTGTCCTTTAGCGTTATATGGAATTCCAGTAATGTGTTTTATTTGTAATTTAAGACAGAAGTCTTGAAAGGCTTTGGATGTATAGCCAGGACCGTTGTCTGTTTTTAGTTGTTTAGGCTTTCCAACTATGGAAAAACAGTGTAGTAAATGAGCTATGACATGTTTGGTAGCGTCTCCTGTTTGAAAAGTGGCTAGTATAAATCCACTAAATGTATCTATACATACATGGATGTATTTTAAGTTACCAAATTCTGAATAATGGTTGACATCCATTTGCCAGATCATGTTGGGAACTAGTCCTCTTGGGTTAATTCCTGAGTGAGGGACTGATAGGTATGTGACACAGGTCTGACATTGTTTAACTATCTCTCTTGATTGTTCTCTAGTTATTTTAACATCAGTCTCAAAGTTTGGGCATTAAGATGGTGTAAGGCATGAATAGCCTGTGCTTGGGCTAGGTTTTTATTTGTAGCTATGGCTACCGACTTGGTTGCCATATCGGTGATGATATCCCCTTTATCATTTTTTATTGCGTCTATTTGATTGCTCTCTCTTTTCTTCTTTATTAGCCTTGCTAGTGGTCTGTCAATTTTGTTGATCTTTTCAAAAAACCAACTCCTGGATTCATTGATTTTTTGGAGGGTTTTTTGTGTCTCTATCTCCTTCAATTCTGCTCTGATCTTAGTTATTTCTTGCCTTCTGCTAGCTTTTGAATGTGTTTGCTCTTGCCTCTCTAGTTCTTTTAATTGTGATGTTAGAGTGTCAATTTTAGATCTTTCCTGCTTTCTCTTGTGGGCACTTAGTGCTATAAATTTCCCTCTACATACTGCTTTAAATGTGTCCCAGAGATTCTGGTATGTTGTATCTTTGTTCTCATTGGATTCAAAGAACATCTTTATTTCTGCTTTCATTTCGTTATGTACCCAGTAGTCATTCAGGAGCAGGTTGTTCAGTTTCCATGTAGTTGAGTGGTTTTGATTGAATTTCTTAGTCCTGAGTTCTAGTTTGATTGCACTGTGGTCAGAGAGACAGTTTGTTATAATTTCTGTTCTTTTACATTTGCTGAGGAGTGCTTTACTTCCAATTATGTGGTCAATTTTGGAATAAGTGTGATGTGGTGCTGAGAAGAATGTATATTCTGTTGACTTGGGGTGGAGAGTTCTATAGATGTCTATTAGGTCCGCTTGGTGCAGAGATGAGTTCAATTCCTGGATATCCTTGTTAACTTTCTGTCTCGTTGATCTGTCTAATGTTGACAGTGGAGTGTTGAAGTCTCCCATGATTATTGTATGGGAGTCTAAGTCTCTTTGTAAGTCTCTAAGGACTTGCTTTATGAATCTGGGTGCTCCTGTATTAGGTGCATATATATTTAGGATAGTTAGCTCTTCCTGTTGGATTGATCCCTTTACCATTATGTAATGGCCTTCTTTGTCTCTTTTGATCTTTGATGGTTTAAAGTCTGTTTTATCAGAGACTAGGATTGCAACCCCTGCTTTTTTTTGTTCTCCATTTGCTTGGTAGATCTTCCTCCATCCTTTTATTTTTAGCCTATGTATGTCTCTGCATGTGAGATGGGTCTCCTGAAGACAGCAGACTGATGGTATTGGACATTTCAATTTTGCCATAGTCCTCAATGTGCTCCGAATATCACTCTTTTGGTTTTACAGGAACTGTGTTAAAATTGTGCCTTATGAGAAGAAAGTTATAACTCCCTGAGTGGAATGCACACGTCACCAAGCAGTTTCTCAGAAAGCTTCCCTCCCTTATTGATCTGACTATATTTCCTATATCACTATATGCCTGAATGTGATCCCAAATATCCCTTCACGGATCCATCCATGAGGGAGTTTCCAAGCTGTGTAATGTAAAGGAAGCTTCATCAATGTGAGATGAATAAACATAGCAAAAAGCAGATTCACAGAAACCTTCTTTCCCGTTCTGATCTGAAGATATTTCGTTTTTCACCATAGTCCTGAAAGTGCTCCTGAAGGACCCTTCATGGATCCGTCAATGACAGTTTCCAAGCTGCATAATGTAAAGAAGCCATTATCTCTGTGAGATAATGACACATATCACAGAAAAGTTTCTTAGAATGCTTTTTCCAGTTTGAGTCTGAGCCTATTTCCCTTTTCACCATCAACACCAACATGCTCCCGAATCCACTTGGTACTTGTTTCTCCAAAAGGCTTTTCCCGATGCTATATGAGAAGAGAGATATGACAGTGTGAGTGGAATGCACACGTCACAATGCAGTTCCTCGGAAACCTTCTCTCCAGCTTTGGTATGAAAATATTTTCTTTTGCACCTTATGCCTCAAAGTGCTCCCGAATATCCCGTCACATGCTAAGCATACACTGGGTTAGAAAACTGCTCAATGAAAAGAGGAGCTTACCTGAGTGAGAGCCATTAAGGCGATAAAGAGAAGTTTCACAGAAAGCTTCCTTCTGGATTTTACCTGAGGATATTTCTTTCTCCATGTTCTAAGGATCGTTCCCAAATGTCCTTCCTCAGATTTCACAAAAAAAGTGATTTCAAGCTGTTCAATCCAAACAACGGTTTAACTCTAGGAGACGAATACACACATTGCAAAGCAATTGCTCAGAAAGTTTCTCTGCAGGTATCCTCGGAAGATGTTTCCTTGCTCACCACAAGCCTCTGGGCATCACTAAATATCTCTTCAGAGATCCTTCAAAGACAGAGTTTCGAAACGGGACAACATAGAGTAAGCATGAACTCTGTGAATTGGATGCCCGTATCAGATAGGAGAATCTTGGAACGGTCTTTCCTAGATTTTATTTCAGTATATTTCACTATTCGCCATATTTCTCAATGCGCTCTGAAATATCACTTTTTCAGTTTCACAGGAACAGCGTTCAAACACTGCCTTGTGAGAAAAGTGGTTTAACTCCCTGAGTGGAATGCATGCATCACAAAGTCATTTCTCAGAAAGCTTCTCTCCACTGTTTATCTGAAGATATCTCCTCTTTCACCGTAGGCCTGAATGTGCTCCCGAATGTCCTCTTGCGTATTCCTCCAAGAAGGAGTTTCCAAACTGCGTAATATCAGACAAGTTTTAGCTATGCGAGATGAATAAATATATCTAACACAAAGCAATTTCCCAGAAATCTTCTTTCCACTTTTTGTCTGAGGATATTTCCTTTTTCACCACAGCCATCCCTTTACTCCCGCATGTCTCTTGGTAGCTTTTTCTCCAAAAGGGGTTCCAGAATCCTCTGGGAGAAGAAAGGTGAGTGGAATGCACACGTCATTCTGTGAGTGTAATGCACACGTCATTCTGTGAATGGAATTCTGTGAGTGGAATGCACGCATCACAAAGCAGCTCCTCAGAAAGCTTCTCTTCAGTTTTTATCTGAAGACGTTTCCTTTCTCACCGTAAGCCTCAAAGCGTTCCTGTATATCCTTTTGCAGACTAAACAAAAACAGTGCTATGACACTGCTCAATGAAAAGAGAAGCTTAACTGTGTGAGCGGATTCACGTGACATCGAGTAGTTTCACAGAAACCTGCCTTCTGGTTTCTCTCTTTGGTTTTTTATTTTTCAGGATATTCTAAAGAGCGTTTCCAAATGTCCTTTCAGATTCCACAGAAACAGTGTTTTCAAACTACTCAAACCAAAGAATGATTTAACTCTATGAGATGAGTACAAACTCTACAAAAGAGTTACGCAGAAATCTTCTCTCAAATATTTGATGGAAGACATTTCCTTGCTTGACACAGGCCTGTGGTTGCCACTTAATAACCCTTCGAAGAACCTTCAAAGACCAATTTTCAAACTGGGAAATGTGGAGGAAGTTTTAACCCTGTGTGAAAACGGACATATCAGAGAGCAGTTTCTTGGAGTGCTTCTTTCTGTATTCTCTTGGACATTTCAATTTTGCCATAGTCTTCAATGGGCTCTGAATATCACTCTTTTGGTTTTACAGTAACAGTGTTCAAATTGTGCCTTATGTGAAGAAAGTTATAACTTTCTGAGAGGAATGCACCAGTCACCAAGCAGTTTCACAGAAAGCTTCTCTCCCGTTTTGATCTGACTATATTTCCTATTTCACTATAGGCCCACATGTGATCCCAAATATCCCTTCGTGGATCCATCCAAGAGGGTGTTTGCAAGCTGTGCAATGTAAAGAAAGCTTCATTTATGTTAGATGAATAAACATAACAAAAAGCAGATTCCCAGAAAGCTTCTTTCCCGTTATGATGTGAAGATATTTCGTTTTTCAACATTGTCCTCGAAGTGCTCCTGAAGATCCCTTCGTGGATTCATCAATAACAGTTTTCAAGCTCCGTAATGTAAAGAAGACATTATCTACCAGAGGTGATGAGAAATATCACAGAAAAGTTTCCTAGAAAGGTTTTTCCAGTTTGAGTCTGAGGCTATTTCCCTTTTCACCATCGGCACCAACATGCTCCCAAATACCACTTGGTACTTATTTCTCCAAAAGGGTTTCCCCGATGTTATATGAGAAGAGAGGTATAACACTGTGAGTGGAATGCACATGTCACACGGCAGTTCCTCGGAAACCTTCTCTCCAGTTTTGGTCTGAACATATTTCCTTTATCACCTTATGCCTCAAAGTGCTCCTGAATATCGCGTGACATGCTAAGCATACACAGGGTTAAAAACTGCTCAATGAAAAGAGGGGCTTATCTGAGTGAGAGCCATTAAGGCAACACAGAGCAGTTTCACAGAAAGCTTCCTTCTGAATTTTACCTGATGATATTTCTTTCTCCATGTTCTAAGGATCGTTCCCAAATGTCCTTCCTCAGATTTCACAAAAACAGTGATTTCAAGCTGTTCAATCCAAACAACAGTTTAACTCTATGAGATGAATACACACATTGCAAGGCAGTTGCTCAGAAAGTTTCTCTTCAGGTTTCCTTGGAAGACGTTTCATTGCTCACCACAAGCCTTCGGGGTCACTAAATATCCCTTCACAGATCCTTCAAAGACAGTTTCGTAACTGGGCAAAATAGAGTAAGCATGAACTCTATGAATTGGATGCACTTATCAGAGAGGAGATTCTTGGAGTGCTCTTTCCTCGATATTATTTCAGTATATTTCACTATTTGCCATAGTACTCAATGCGCTCCAAAATATCAATTTATGGATTTCACAGGAACAGTGTTCAAACACTGTCTTGTGAAAAATAATGGTTTATCTCCCTGAGTGGAATGCATGCATCACAAAGTCGTTTATCAGAAAGCTTCTCTCCACTTTTTATCTGAAGATATCTCCTCTTTCACCGTAGGCCTGAATGTGCTCCCAAATGTCCCCTTGCATATCCCTCCATGAAGGAGTTTCCAAACTGCATAATATCAGAGAAGTTTTAACTATGCGAGATGAATAAATATATCTAACACAAAGCAATTTCCCAGAAATCTTCTTTCCACTCTTTGTCTGAGGATATTTCCTTTGTCACCATAGCCATCCCTATACTCCTGCATGTCTCTTGGTATCTTCTTCTCCGAAAGGGATTCTGGAATCCTCTAGGAGACGAAAGGTGAGTGGAATGCACACGTCATTCTGTGAGTTGAATTCTGTGAGTGGAATGCACACGTCACAAAGCAGCTCCTCATAAAGCTTCTCTCCAATTTCTATCTGAAGACGTTTCCTTTCTCATCGTAAGCCTCAAAGTGCTCCTGAATATCCCTTCACAGTCTAAGCAAAAACAGTGTTATGATACTGCTCAATGAAAAGAGAAGCTTATCTTTGTGAGTGCAATTCACGTGACACAGAGCAGTTTCCCAGAAAGCTTCCTTCTGGTTTCTCTCTGAGGTTATTTCTTTTTTTCAGGATATTCTAAAGAGCCTTTCCAAATGTTCTTTCTCAGATTCCACAGAAACAGTGATTTCAAACTACGCAATCCGAAGAATGATTTAACTCTATGAGATGAGCACAAACTTCACAAAAGTGTTATGCAGAAAGCTTCTCTCAAATATTCTATGGGAGACATTTCCTTGCTCGACACAGGCCTCCGGTTGCCACTTACTAACGTTTCCCAGAATCCTCAAAGACTGACTTTCAAACTGGGAAATATAGAGTAAGGTTTAACCCTGTGTAAAAATGGACATGTCAGAAAGCAGTTTCTTCGAGTGCTTCCTTCTGTTTTTTATTGGACATTTCAATTTTGCCGTAGTCTTCAATGTGCTCTGAATATCACTCTTTTTGTTTTACAGGAACTGTGCTCAAATTGTGCCTTATGAGAAGAAAATTATAACTCCCTGTGTGGAATGCAGATGTCACCAAGCAGTTTCTCAGAATGCTTCTCTCCACTTTTGATCTGACTATATTTCCTATTACACTATAGGCCCAAATGTGATCCCAAATATCCCTTCACGGATCCATCCACGAGGAAGTTTCCAAGCTGTGTAATATAAAGTAAGATTCACCTATGTGAGATGAATAAACATAGCAAAAAGCAGATTCACAGAAATCTTCTTTCCCATTTTTATCTGAAGATATTTCGTTTTTTACCATAGTCCTCAAAATATTCCTGAAGGTCCCTTCGTGCATCTTTCCATGAGTGTTTCCAAGCTGTGTAATGTAAAGAAAGCATTATCTATGTGAGATGGTTACACATATCACAGAGCATACACTGGGTAGAAAACTGCTCAATGAATAGTGGGGCTTAAGTGAGTGAGAGCCATTAAGACGACACAGAGCAGTTTCACAGAAAGCTTCCTTCTGGATTTTACCGAGGATACTCCTTACTCCATGTTCTAAAGATAGTTCCCAAATGTTCTTCCTCAGATTCCACATACACAGTGATTTAAAGCTGTTGAATCCTAAGAACGGTTTAACTCTATGAGACGAATACACACATCGAAAAAGCAGTTGGTCAAAAAGTTTCTTTGCAGGTTTCATCGGAACACGTTTCCTTGCTCATGACAAGCCTCTGGGCATCACTAAATATCCCTTCACAGATTCTCCAAAGACAGTTTCGAAACTGGGCAACATACAGAAAGCATTATCTCTGTGAAGTGAATGCACATATCACAGAGTGGATTCTTGGAACGCTCTTTCCTCGATTTTATTTCAGTATATTTCACTATTCGCCATAGTCCTCAATGTGCTCCAAAATATCAGCTTTTCGGTTTCACAGGAACGGTGTTCAAACACTGCCTTGTGAGAAAAGAGGTATAATTCCCTGATTGGAATGTGTATATCAAAAAGTCGTTTCTCAGAAAGCTTCTATTCACTTTTTATCTGAAGATATCTCCTCTTTCACCATAGACCTGAATGTGTTCCCGAATGTCCCTTCATTGATCCGTGCTTGATGGAGATTCCAAACTGCGTAATATAAGAAAAGTTTAAACTATGCGAGATGAATAAATATATCTAACACAAAGGAGCTTCACAGATATCTTCTTTCCAGTTTTTGCTTCAGGATATTTCCTTTTCACCATAGCCATACCTGTACTTGCAATGTCTCATGGAAGCTTTTTCTCCAATAGGGATTCCGCAATCCTCTAGGGGAAGAAAGGTGAGTCGAATGCACCTGTCATTCTGTGAGTGAAATGCACACGTTATTCTGTGCATGGAATTCTGTGAGTGGCATGCATACGTCACAAAGCACCTCCTCAGAATGCTTCTCTCCAGTTTCTATCTGAAGACATTTCCTTTCTCACTGTAAGCCTAAAAGCGCTCCTGAATATCCCTTCACAGGATAAACAAAAATGGTGTTATGATACTGCTCAATGGAAAGAGAAGCTTAACTGTGTGCGCGGAATTTACGTGACTCAGAGAAGTTTCACAGAAAGCTTCCTTCCGGTTTCTCTCTGAAGTTATTTCTTTTTCCGGATATTCTAAAGAGCGTTTGCAAATGTCCTCTCACAGATTCCACAGAAACAGTGATTTCAAACTACTCAATCCAAAGAACGATTTAACTGTATGAGATGAGTATAAACTTCACAAAAGGATTGAGAAGAAAGCTTCTCTCAATATTTGATGGAAGACATTTCCTTGCTTAACACAGGCCTCAGGTTGCCACTTACTATCCCTTCACAGAAACCTCAAAAACCAACTTTCAAACTGGGAAACGTAGAGTAAGCTTTAACCCTGTGTAAAAATGGACATGTCAGAGAGCAGTTTCTTCGAGTTTTTCTTTCCGTTTTTTTATTGGACATTTCAATTTTGCCATAGCTTTCAATGTGCTCCGAATATCACTCTTTTGGTTTTACAGGAACAGTGTTCCAATTGTGTCTTATGAGAAGAAAGTTATAACTCCGTGAGTGGAATACACACATCACCAAGCAGTTTCTCAGAAAGTTTTGCTCCTGTTTTGATCTGACTATATTTCCTATTTCACTATAGGCCCGAATGTGATCACAAATATCCCTTTGCAGATGCACCCACGAGTGGTTTTCTAAGCTGTGTAATGTAAAGAAAGATTCATCTATGTGAGATGAATAAACATAGCAAAAAAAGATTCACAGAAAGCTTCTTTCCCGTTCTAATCTGAAGATATTCCGTTTTTCACCATAGTCCTCAAACTGCTCCCAATGGTCCATTTCTGGATCCGTCCATGACAGTTTCCAAGCTGGGTAATGTAAAGAAAGCATTATCTATGTGAAATGACTACACATATCACAGAGCAGTTTCCTAGAAAATTTTTTCCAGTTTTAGTCTGAGGCTATTTCCCTTTTCACTATCGGCATCAACATGCTCCCGAATATCACTTGGTATTTTTCTCCAAAAGGGTTTCCACGACGCTGTATGAGAAGAGAGGTATAACACTGTGAGTGGAATGCACACGTCACAAGGCAGTTCCTCGGAAAGCTTCTCTCCAGTTTTGGTCTGAATATATTACCTTTTCCATTGTAAGCCTCAAAGTGCTCCCGAATATCCCGTAACATGCTAAGAATACACAGGGTTAGAAAACTGCTCAATGAAAAGACAGACTTCATTGAGTGAGAGCCATTAAGACGAAACAGAGCAGTTTCACAGAAAGCTTCCTTCTGGATTTTACCTGAGGATATGTCTTTCTCCATGTTCTAAGGTTCATTCCCAAATATACTTCCTCAGATTCCACAATACAGTGATTTCAAGCTATTCAATCTAAAGAACTGTTTAACTCTAAGAGACGAATACACACATCGCAAAGCCGTTTCTCAGAAAGTTCCTCTGCAGGTTTCATCGGAAGACGTTTCCTTGCTCACCACAACCCTCCAGGCGTCACTAAATATTTCTTCACAGATCCTTCAAAGACAGAGTTTCGAAACTGGGCAACATACAGGAAGCATTAACTTTGTGAAGTGAATGCAGATATCAGAGAGCAGATTCTTGGAACGCTTCTTCCTCTATTTTATTTCAGTATATTTCACTATTCGCCATAGACCTCAATGTGCTCCGAAATATCACTTTTTTGGTTTCACAGGAACAGTGTTCAAACACTGCCTTTTGAGAAAAGAGGTATGCCTCCCTGAATGGAATGCATACATCACAAAGTCGTTTCTCAGAAAGCTTCTCTCCACTTTTTATCTGAAGACATCTCCTCTTCCACCGTAGGTCTCAATGTGCTCCCGAATGTCCCTTTACAAATCTGTGCATGACGGAGTTTCCAAACTGAGTAATAGAAGAAAAGTTTTAATTATGCAAGATGAATAAATACATCTAACACAAAGCAGATTCACATGTCCCCAGCTGCAGGACAGTTGAACGGACCCTGGAAGTGGGAGTGGGAATGGAGGAGACAAGAAAATATGAGAAATGGAGACAAGACAAATAGCCTGATCAAGTCTCGTTTAATGGTGGCAGTGCAATGCCTTATATAGGCTGGTAGGGGAAGAGGTTGGGCCAGGGCAGTGACGGATGGCCGGGTTTTCTCAAATTACAATCGCGCATCAGCCGTGGGTTTGTAATTTTCCCGGGCACGGTATCGCACCTGTGCCATAGGCTGCATATCTTCTTGGACGGGAAGATGTTTGCATGCGTGCGGGAAAGGGTGGTGCGCGCAGGAATAGTTTAGGCGCGCCCGGGAAAAGCTTTAGGCGTGCATAGGAAAGGTTTGTAATGAAGAACCCAGAAATGTGCCATCTTGTCTCCACTTTGCGGAGATCAGGCAACAGAGGTCGGCTAATTCTGGGCCTCATGGCTCCAGACACGTCTCCCTTTTTTATATACAATAGTGGCTAGAAGATTATTCCTCGGGAATGGCGCCTGTCTTAGGTTGGAGTAATACATCTCATCACTGGTACCCGTCATCGGATTAGGCAGTAGCTTATGACGGCCCTCCTGTCTTAGGTTAGTGACAGATGATACTCTCTTACCCGTCATTGGCTGTCCAGTTCAGCGCATAGGGAAGGTGGTCATAATGGGTGTGAGTAAGAACCACTGCAATCTTCTTGTTCTAGGCAATGATAATTGACCTGTATAGGCTTCGCTTGGATAGCCTCGACTTGTTGCTTAAGGAATGTTATGAGCTTATTAAAGACCAAAGTCCTACAGAGAGTAAGAGCAATAGGCAAAGCAGGGGGCCCAGGAATGGCATAAGATAGGGAAGGAGTCCATGGAACCCAGTCCAAACGGGTTATCAGTTATTTCTTTTCATCGTTTTTCTAGGTCTTCTTGTAGACGCCTGATTTTATCTCTGATGATCCCGGATTTTTGGCATAGAAACAGCACTTCTCCTGTAAAGCCAAGCAGATGCCTCCCTGTTCTGCAGTTAGTAAATCTAGGCCTCTTCTATTTTGGAGCACTACTTCTGCCAGAGAATCTACCTGATCTTGTAAATCTTGTATAGTATTTGAAATGGCCTGCATATCTGAGATCAATTGATGAGACAATTTGGTGTATTGAGTAACAGAAACCCCTAGGCCTGTAGCTCCAATTGCTATGGCAGTAGTTATGCCTAATTCTGCAAGTAAGGGGATAAATTGTATTGCCCTTTTGTTTCTTCCTAAAAAGTGATCTATAGCTGGGATAGGTACAGGTTCATCTCCAGGGATAATGTCTTTGTCTGGCAAAAGTGTGGCTAAGACACAGTGTCCTGTCCAGTTAGTAGGTAAATAGGTATAAGCCCTATTATTGCCACATATAAAAACTGAGCTGTTTGGGGCACACAGGCACACAACGATTGGGAAATATTTGCTATGGTGGAACAATTATTGAATTCATTGAATCCTACATCGAGGTCATAAGTGTTATTAAGGGGAGGGGAGTAAATGCAAGAGGAACTAGGAAATTCTAAAGGTTGTACTTTAAGGGGAGGGATTATGGTGCAAGGGGTTTGGATGTATAATTTAAGTCATTGATGGGTATGGCAAAGGGAATGGGATCTCCTGATTGCAGACACAGCCAGCAGTCATTAGCTAGACTAGAGTTGGAATTGTTAAGCAGGTTATGAGTAGCAGTGAGGAGATCAAAGTTCTGGGCATCAATTTTCTCTTTCCCTCGGGCTTTGGGCAAGGCCAAGGGGTGGTAGTGAATTTCCGGGTACAGGGACCTTTGCACCTCTTCAAGTTTTTTGTATACCCTAATTTCTCGGACCTTGTCTTGTGATCCTGCTCTGTCAGAGATATGAAGGGAGGGGGGGTGAATATTCCAGCAGACAGGCTGTCCTACAATTCCAGTACAGCCAACAGATGTAAGATTATTGGTATTTCCTAAAACTGTAGGGATACTACTGGCCCCTATAGTGGGAGTTCTAGATCTTGTTAAGATAGCAGTATAGTATGTTTTACCACCAGAGGTACATTCTAGATAAGTAGTGTAGCAGGAAC
Source organism: Piliocolobus tephrosceles (assembly GCF_002776525.5). Taxonomy (NCBI): domain Eukaryota; kingdom Metazoa; phylum Chordata; class Mammalia; order Primates; family Cercopithecidae; genus Piliocolobus; species Piliocolobus tephrosceles. Next base: position 21,514 of record NW_022309196.1, read on the forward strand.
TATGCATAGCAGTCTCAAATGTGTCACAAGAGCAGGTTTTGGTATCCCCTCTGCTAAATAATCTTGGGGTTGACAAATACCTCCACTTAAGAGAGTCAGTAGACAGGTATGCTGTGTAAGCGGAACAGGACACAGCTGAGATGCATGTATTTGAAAGGGAGGTCACATATGCTCCAAACAATCACAGGGCTTACTGTATCATTGTCGTATATATTTACAGGCCTCATGGGGATTACCAAAGCCGGCATATACCTGGAGTGCTTGGCAAATCAGCACCGTGGTCCAGAGGGTCTTGTAGTTGAAGTTCATCTCTGCAATAGAGGAAAAGAGTACTCTCAGGGAGAAAATTACTCCCTGGATTGGCTATTGTTAGGTACCTGTCTTACCAGTCACACTGGTAACCATCTGGGTGCATCATGAGTTTGAGAAAAAACACAAACTGAGCCTCTTGCCCAGACTAACACGGGGTCTGGACCATGCCATGTGTTGTCTGATGGGTCTTTCCACATAACCATGGCAAATTGTTTTTTTGATTCAGAATGCTAAAATCGATTGTCTGCTGATCTCTTCAAGTTATGCAAATTTAAAAAATGTAAAATAAAAAGTGTGTGATTAAGTATGTTTCTAGGGGTGCCCTTAGTAGGGTACCATTCTCCCTTTTTTATTTTGTCAATGGTGGTTTTTAAGGATAGGTGTGCTCTTTCAACTATTCCTTGTCCTTTAGCGTTATATGGAATTCCAGTAATGTGTTTTATTTGTAATTTAAGACAGAAGTCTTGAAAGGCTTTGGATGTATAGCCAGGACCGTTGTCTGTTTTTAGTTGTTTAGGCTTTCCAACTATGGAAAAACAGTGTAGTAAATGAGCTATGACATGTTTGGTAGCGTCTCCTGTTTGAAAAGTGGCTAGTATAAATCCACTAAATGTATCTATACATACATGGATGTATTTTAAGTTACCAAATTCTGAATAATGGTTGACATCCATTTGCCAGATCATGTTGGGAACTAGTCCTCTTGGGTTAATTCCTGAGTGAGGGACTGATAGGTATGTGACACAGGTCTGACATTGTTTAACTATCTCTCTTGATTGTTCTCTAGTTATTTTAACATCAGTCTCAAAGTTTGGGCATTAAGATGGTGTAAGGCATGAATAGCCTGTGCTTGGGCTAGGTTTTTATTTGTAGCTATGGCTACCGACTTGGTTGCCATATCGGTGATGATATCCCCTTTATCATTTTTTATTGCGTCTATTTGATTGCTCTCTCTTTTCTTCTTTATTAGCCTTGCTAGTGGTCTGTCAATTTTGTTGATCTTTTCAAAAAACCAACTCCTGGATTCATTGATTTTTTGGAGGGTTTTTTGTGTCTCTATCTCCTTCAATTCTGCTCTGATCTTAGTTATTTCTTGCCTTCTGCTAGCTTTTGAATGTGTTTGCTCTTGCCTCTCTAGTTCTTTTAATTGTGATGTTAGAGTGTCAATTTTAGATCTTTCCTGCTTTCTCTTGTGGGCACTTAGTGCTATAAATTTCCCTCTACA
>NW_022309198.1:0-9585 GCF_002776525.5 Piliocolobus tephrosceles
GACATTTTACAGTTTATAATTACTGGCAAAATTCTCAGTTGTGATCTTCTGTAATATTTGTACACATGTACACCAAACACTAAAAATTTGCCTTTAGGTAGTATGCAGGATTTGACACCTACCCTCTATATATGTCCAAATAAAAGAAACAGTATTAAAACTGCTAACATTCTTTCATTTATCTTTCCAAGCATGAGCTTGAAGATTTTAAACCCTCAAATTATTTCCCAATATGTGAGGTAAATTATTGCCTTTGTAACCTATTACATTTGATTAATGTTGATTGAATAGGTCAATTTTATTTATTTTAATGCATGCCTTCATAGAACATTATAAGTAAATGGCTTTCAAAGTTCAGCTTAACCCTGTTAGCACTGGGCATTTCCAAGGGACTTTTAGCAGTAATTTAGGATGAGATTTCCTAATAACTGTTTTCAGAATCCATTAAAGTCCAAAGAGAGTTTTGCATAGATGCAAACTATCATCACATTACATAGTGAACACTCATCAGAAAGAAAAGCCAAAGCCTGTTGCTGGGTTTCTCCCTCTGGGCAATAAACTGTTTAATGAAACTATGAAGAAATATATCTCACATGAACCTTAAAATTTATGACCAAACTAAACAGTAACCCTGTTTAAACTTAATTTGAAAATATAATCCATTTTTATATAACCAACATGATTGCTAATCCTAAACTGATATTGAGACATAATATCAAGAAATATGAATTATAACTAGGACTGAAGACACTGAGAAGCAACACCAGAATGCAAATTTCAGAAGTTCCAGATGCATCTATTTCATTCTTCTCTATTTTCTTCTTTAGTAATCTTGCTAGCAGTCTAACAATATTGTTGATCATTTAAAAAAACAGCTCCTGGATTCATAGATTTTTTGAAGGGTTTTTTGTGTCTCTGTGTCCTTCGGTTCTGCTCTGATCTTCGTTATTTCTAGAAGCAAGGATAAATTCCTGGATACATAAACCCTCCTAAGACTAAACCAGGAAGAAGTTGAATCCCTGAATAGACCAATAAGAGGCTCTGAAATTGAGTCAATAATATTAATAGCCTACCAACAAAAATTTCCAGGACCAGATGGATTCACAGTTGATTTCTACCAGAGGTACAAGGAGGAGCTGGTACTATTCCTTCTGAAACTATTCCAATCATTAGAAAAAGACTGAATCTCCCTAACTCATTTTATGAGGCTAGCATCATCCTGATACCAACTCCTGGCAGAGACACGACAAAAAAAGAGAACTTTAGACCAATATCCCTGATGAACATTGATGCAAAAATCCTCAATAAAATACTGGCAAACCAAATCCAGCAGCACATCAAAAAGCTTATCCACCATGATCAAGTGGGCTTCATTCCTGGGATGGTAGGCTGGTTCAACATATGCAAATCAATAAATGTAATCCAGCATATAAACATAACAAAAGACAAAAACCACATGATTATCTCAATAGCTGCAGAAAAGGCCTCTGACAAAAGTCAACAGCTCTTCATGCTAAAATCTCTCCATAAATTCGGTATTGATGGAACGTACCTCAAAATAATAAGAGCTATTTATGACAAACCCACAGCTAATATCATACTGAATGGGCAAAAACTGGAAAAATTCCCTTTGAAAACTGGCACAAGACAGGGATGCCCTCTCTCACCACTCCTATTCAACATAGTGTTGGAAGTTCTGGCTAGGGCAATCAGGCAAGAGAAAGAAATCAAGGGTATTCAGTTAGGAAAAGAAGAAGTCAAATTGTCCCTGTTTGCAGATGACATGATTGTGTATTTAGAAAACCCCATCGTCTCAGCCCAAAATCTTCTTAAGCTGATAAGCACCTTCAGCAAAGTCTCAGGATACAAAATTAATGTGCAAAAATCACAAGCATTCTTATACACCAGTAACAGACAAGCAGAGAGCCAAATCAGGAATGAACTTCCATTCACAATTGCTTCAAAGAGAATAAAATATCTAGGAATCCAACTTACAAGGGATGTGAAGGACCTCTTCAAGGAGAACTATAAACTACTGCTCAAGGAAATAAAAGAGGATACAAACAAATGGAAGAACATTCCATGCTCATGGACAGGAAGATTCAATATTGTGAAAATGGCCATACTGCCCAAGGTACTTTATAGATTCAATGCAATTCCCGTCAAGCTACCAATGACTTTCTTCACAGAATTGGAAAAAAAAAAAAAAAAAAACTACTTTAAAATTCATATGGAACCATAAAAGAGCCCGAATTACCAAAACAATCCAAAGCCAAAAGAACAAAGCTGGAGGCATCACTCTGACTTCAAACTATACTGCAAGGCTACAGTAACCAAAACAGCATGGCACTGGTACCAAAACAGAGACATAGACCAACGGAACAGAACAGAGCCCTCAGAAATAATACCACACACCTACAACTGTCTGATCTTTGACAAACCTGACAAAAACAAGAAATGGGGAAAGGCTTCGCTGTTTAATGAATGATGCTGGGAAAACTGGCTAGCCATATGTAGAAAGGCGAAACTGTATCCCTTCCTTACACCTTTTACAATAATTAATTCAAGATGGATTAGAGAATTAAATGTTAGACCTAACACCAAAAAAAAAAAAAAAAACCCTAGAAGAAAACCTAGGCAATACCATTCAGGACATAGGCATGGGCAAGGACTTCATGTCTAAAATACAAAAAGCAATGGCAGCAAAAGCCAAAATTGACAAATGGGATCTAATTAAACTAAAGAGCTTCTGCACAGCAAAAGAAACTACCATCAGAGTGAACAGGCAACCTACAGAATGGGAGAAAATTTTCACAATCTACTCACCTGACAAAAGGCTAATATCCAGAACCTACAAAGAATTTAAACAAATGTACAAGAAAAAACAAACAACTCCATCAAAAAGTGGGCAAGAATATGAACACACACTTCTCAAAAGAAGACATTTATGCAGCCAACAGACACATTAAAAAATGCTCATCATCACTGGCCATCAGAGAAATGCAAATCAAAACCACAATGAGATACCATCTCACACCAGTTAGAATGGCGATCATTAAAAAGACAGGAAACAACAGGTACTGGAGAGGATGTGGAGAAATATCAATATTTTTACACTGTTGCTGGGAGTGTAAACTAATTCAACCATTGTGGAAGACAGTGTGGCGATTCCTCAAGGATCTAAAACTAGAAATACCATTTGACCCAGCCATCCTATTACTGGGTATATACCCAGAGGATTATAAATCATGCTACTATAAAGACACATGCACACGTATGTTTATTGTGGCACTATTCACAATAACAAAGACTTGGAACCAACCGAAATGTCCATCAATGATAGACTGGATTAAGAAAACGTGGCACATATACACCATGGAATACTATGCAGTCATAATAAAGGATGAGTTCATGTCCTTTGTAGGGACATGGATGAAGCTGGAAACCATCATTCTCAGCAAACTATCACAAGGACAAAAAGCCATACACCGCATGTTCTCACTCATAGGTGGGAATTGAACAATGAGAACACTTGGACACAGGAAAGGGACCATCACACACTGGGGCCTGTTTTATGGTAGGGGGAGGGGGGACAGATAGCTTTAGGAAATATACCTAATGTAAATGATGAGTTAATGGGTGCAGCACACCAACATGGCACATGTATACATATGTAACAACCTGCACATTGTGCACCTGTACCTTAGAAAGTATAATAAAAAATAAATAAAAAAAGAACATACGATATTTCAGATAAAGTCCCTAAGCAGAATCATATTACAGTCTTTGATTAAACAGAGATATGCTTTCAGGCACATTCAGCTGCAAAATCAAAGAGAAAAATTGAAATTCAGCATCATTGTATAAATTTTGTTAAATATAGGTGAAAACTAATATGTGTACGTGTGTGAGCATTCATGTGTCTCCCATAAACTCCCTTATAGATTATATCCAAAGCAACTGTGAGACCAAACTCTACTAAGCATGCAGATACTTAAAACAGGCAAAAACCAGTGTAGCCATCACTTTTGTAAGTTTAGCCACATTCAGGCTTATCTAAGTAACTCTGCATAGAAGACTGACCTGAGGCAAATGTGATAGTTTTTTAATGGCAGGACTGAGCTAACGATTAGTCAGACTGAGACAACTAAGAAATTCTCCAAATGAGGGGCTCAGCACAGGGCTCTTGATCAATCAAGCTAAGCAGTCCATGTTGAAGGTGCCATAGGACTCACGTTTTGTTCATTAAAAGGGAGTTTCCAGGAATTCTTTTGAGCTAATCACTATATCTTGTATGCAACAAATTCCATCAATTGGGACCCAAATTCTAAAAATTTTAACCTATTTCATAAGACCTTTCCTTCTCCAAATAAAACCATCGTCTAATCTCTACTATTTTAGTTAGAAAGCCTTGTGGTATTGATATAAGAATATAAGAAAGGTAGTCTGAAACCTGTTCTAGGCCAGGACTGACAACTTTATTCTGAAAAGAAATTGGCATTTCTGATAGAATGCTTAAGTAATTTACTGAAGAATTTTATTGGGAATAACATTTGTTCTGAGAATAATGGAAAAAAGTTTATACTCACCCCTAGCTGGCTGTTAGTGAACTCTAGTGACTCATCAGGCTTTTGTTTTCCTCTTTATACTATTTATTACATTTCCTATAAAAATCTCCTAATCAGAATTAGTCTTTCAGGTAGTCTCATAGAGACCTTTCACTTTCCAAGTAATAGTGTAATAAAAAATTAATGCATGTGTATTAGTCTGTTTTCATGATGTTATGATGAAATACCAGAGATTGGAAATTTAAATGAAAGAAGTTTAATTGACTCACAGTACAGCATGTCTGAGAAGGCCTCAGGAAACTTACCATCATGGCAGAAGGTGAAGGAGAGTAAGGCACCTTTTTCACAAGATGTCAAGAGAGAGAAGTGCAGACTGAAGAGGAAAAAAATCCCTTATAAAACCATCAGATCTAATGAAATCTCACTCATTATCATGAGAACAGCATGGGGAACTGCCACCATGATCTACTCACCTCCCAGGAAGTCCCTCCCCCAATATATGGGGATTACAATTCAGGTAACAATTAAAGGTGAGATTTGGTGGGGACACAGAGCCAGACCACACCATTCTGCCTCTGGTTCCTTTCAACCCTGCTGTTTCTCACATTTCAAACACAACTGTACCTTCCCAACAGTTCCTCAAACTTAATTAATTTCAGCATTAACCAAAAGGTTAAGTTCACAGTATTATCTGAGACAAGGCAAGACCCTTCCATCCATCAGCCTTTTAAAAGCAAGTTAATTACTTCCAAGATATAATAGGGGTGCAGGAATTGGATAAATGTACCAATCTCAAATGGGATAAATTGGCCAAAACAAAGAGGCTACAGGCCCCATGCAAATTCATAATCCAATAGGGCAGTCATTGAAACCTTAAAATTCCAAAATGATCTCCTTTGACTCCATGTCTCAGATCCAGGTCATGCTGATGTAAGAGGTGGGTTCCCATGGCCTTGGGCAGCTCTGTCTCTGTGGCTTTATATGATATAGCCCCCCTTCTGGCTGCTTTCATGGGCTGGCTTTGAATGCCTGCAGCTTTTCCAGGTTCACAGTGCAAACTCTCAGTGGATGTACCATTTTGCGGTCTGGAAGATGGTGGCCCTCTTCTCACAACTGCACTAGACAGTGCACCAGTGGCGACTCTGTGCCAGGGCTCCTTCCCTTCCACACTATTGTAGCAGAGGTTCTCTTTGAGGACTCCACCCCTGAAGCAGACTTCTGCCTAGACATCTAGGCATTTCCATATATACTCTGATATCTAGGCCCAGGTTTCCAAACCTAAATCCTTGTCTTCTGTACACCCACAGGACTGACACCATGAAGCTGCCAAGGCTTACACCCTCTGAAGCTAGGGCTTGAACTGTACCTTGGCCTCTTTTAGCCATAACTGAAGTGGGACATATGACATGAAGTCCAAGGCTGCACACAGCAGGGGGTCCTGGACCTTACCCATGAAACATTTTTTCCATCCTAGGCCTCCAGGCCTGTGATCTGAGGGGCTGCCACAAAGGTCTTTGACATCCCTTGGAGATATTCTCCGCATTGTCTTGGTGATTAATATTTGACTCCTTGTTATTTCTGCAAATTTATGAAGCTAGCTTGATCTTCTCCCCGGAAAATGGGTTTTTCTTTTCTACAGCATTGTCAGACTGCCAGTTTTTCAAACTTGTATGCTCTGTCACCTCTTCAATGTTTTGCTGCTTAGAAATTCCTTCTGCCAGATACCCTAAATCACCTCTCTCAAGTTCAACATTCCACAGATCTCTAGGGTAGAAGTAAAACATTGCCAGTCTCTTTGCTAATTGCTAAAGCATAGCAAGAAACAGCTTTATTCCAGTTCCCAACAAGTTTATCAACTGCATCTGAGACCACCCCAGCCTGGAATCCATTTGACTCTATGACTCTTATATCCATATCACTATTGGCATTTTGGTCAAAGTCATTCAAGAATTCTCTAGGAAGTTCCAAACTTTTCCACATCTTCCTGTCTTCTTCTGAGTCCTTGAAACTGTTCCACCCTCTGCCCATTACCCAGTTCCAAAGTTGTTACACATTCTAGGTATCTTATAGCAATGCCCCACTAGCTTGGTGCCAAATTAATGCATTAGTATGTTCTCACATTGCTATTAAAAAATGCCTGAGACTGGGTAATTTACAAAGGAAAGAGGTTTAATTGACTTACAGTTCAACATGGATGGGAAGGCCTCAGGAAACTTACTATCATGGCAGAAGGTGAAAGGGAAGCAAGGCACCTTCTTCAGAATGCAGCAGAAGTGAGAAGTGCAGAAAGAAGTGGGGAAAGCCCCTTATCAAACAATCAGATTTCATGTGAGCTACGATGAGAACAGCATGGAGAACTGCCACCATGATCTAATCACCTCCCACGAGGTTCCACCCCCATACATGGTGATGACAATTCAGATTACAATTCAAGATGAGATTTGGATGGGGACACAGAACCAGACCATATCATTTCACCTGCAGCTCCTTTCAAATCCCATCTTTCTCATATTTCAAATCACAATTATGCCTTCCCTACAGTTTCCCAAAGTCTTAACTCATTTGAGGATTAATCAAAAGTCCAAGTTCATATTTTCACCTGAAACAAGGTAAGTCCCTTCTCCCTATAAGCCTGTAAAATCAAGTGCAAGTTAGTTACTTCCGAGATATAATGGGGCTGTAAGCATTAGATAAATGCACCCATTCCAAATGGGAGAAATCGGCCAAAACAAAAGTGCTACAAGCCCCATGCAAGTTCTTAATCCAGTAGGGCAGTCGTTAAATCTTAAAGTTCAAAAATGATCTCCTTTGACTCCATTTCTCACATTCAGGTCACACTAATGCAAGAGGTGGGTTCCCACAACTTTGGGTAGCATGCTCACGAATAAGTTGAGATGTTTTCTTTGCCAGAGATAATGATGGCTGAACTACTTATAGTAGCTGCCCTTACAGTGTGATCATTTTATTAAATTACTACCTTTGGAGTACAAATTACTGATTAGAACAACTAATTGTCCAGAGCATATTGTTCAATCTAGCTAAAAAAAAAAAAAAAAAAAAAAAAAGTATTTCAATGTCTATGTCAGAACATTTAAATTATATAGACTTTTGCTTATAGAAAGATGAAGCATACATAGTTTTTTCCATTCTTCTAGGTAACTACAACTAGAAATCCTGGATATTATATATGAAACCAGTGTATAAGAATTCTGAGGTGGAGAGGAAAGATAAAGACAGACTAGGCATCTTAGAACCCCAGGAATAATGGTGGTGCATTTGTTGGGTTTTCTCTTTGCCTCACATGACCCAGATTTGGTGCCAGATAAGCCAATAACCTGGAAACACTTTTGGGCACATGTGTGCACACGTACACATACACATGCACACACACAAATACACAATCCCTGTTCTCCCTAGCCAAAAGACCAGAAAGGGAGTTGCCTAGGAGGGCATAAAACACTTAGAAATAATGGCCCTAAGCCAGCTAAACACTACAAGAAAAAAAAAAAAAAATGGTGGTCCCACTGCTACCCCAACAGCAAATATTGATCAGAGAGACTAAATTTACACCCTCACGAGACTGTAAAAAGGCACCCCAAAGACCTGTTGTCATGGTGTATCAGTGAAGACTGTGTGGGGAGCATGGACTTTCATTCCTGCTGAGCAGTAATAAGGCCCCACCCTGCCGTGTCATCAGAGACCACATGAGGAAACTGCATTTCCACTCCTGCCAGGCAGTAACTTAGATGCCTCTTTCTCTTCCTGTGGCAGTGATGTAAGAGGAGGCTGAATTGAAAGGTCAGACTTTCACCTCAATTTAACAGTGATGAAGTCGCTACCTGATATAGTATGCCTCTGTGTCCCCACCCAAATCTCATCTCATCTCGTAGCTCCCATTATTCCCATGTGTTGTGGGACTGACCTGGTGGGAGACGATAGAACCATAGAGGAGTTTCATTACTCATGCTGTTCTCGTGATAGTGAATGGGTATCATGAAATATGATGGTTTTGAAGCAGGAGTTTCTCTGCACAAGCTCTCTCTTTGCATGCTGCCATCCATGTAAGATGTGACTTGCTCCTCCTTGCCTTCTGCCATAATTGTGAGGCCTCCCCAGTCATGAGGAACTGTTAAGTCCAAAAACCTCTTTCTTTTGTAAATGCCCAGTCTTGGGTATGTCTTTATCAGCAGCATGAAAACAGAATAATACACTCCCACTCCCCTGTGGTGTTAGTGAAGGCAACATGGGCATTAGGAAGAAGTCATGCCTCCTACCCTCTCATCCAGGGCAGTATCAGTAAGACCTAGTGGGAACTAGCACTCCCTACAACCACCTAGCGGAGACAAGGAACTACAGACCTCATTAATAATAGAGATCAAGCAGGAAGTCTGGACTTCTATCCTCATTATCCTCATTTGGCAGTAAGAAAGTAGCTCACTTTTTCCTTTGTCAGATGGTAACAGAAAAAAGTCAGGTAAGACAGAAAGTTTGCATGTGATCCGAGTCTCACAGTGCTCAAAATGTTCAGGTTTCAATGGAAAAGTATTTGCCACCTCAAGAAGCAAGACGATATCAAGATGAGTGTAAAAAGATAGTCAAAACATGTCAAAAATGAGGTGACAAAGATGTTAGAAATATTTTAAAATAGCTATCATAAAAGATATTCCAAAACACTATAGATATGTCGAAATGGAATTGTGAAGCTTGATTTGGGTAACATACAGGAAGGCAAGCCAACAAACAAAATAGAGAAACAAAAACCAGAGTAAACAAACAAATGCCAAAATTGAATGGTGGAATTAGCACAAATAAATCAATAATTACTTTAGATGTAAATAGTCTAAATAAACCAACTAAAACACAAAAATAGGGAGAATGAACTAAAAAAATAAGACTGCACTTAATATTATGTTGCCTAAAAGAATCTCACTACAAATACAAAAAGGGAGGCAGGTTAGAAGTTAAAGGATTGAAAAGGCATGCCATGAAAACATTAATCAAAAGAAAGCCAGAGAGG
>NW_022309199.1:0-1373 GCF_002776525.5 Piliocolobus tephrosceles
CCTTCCAAGTATCTTTTAAAAATTATAACAAATGTGTATAGTCCAGGAAAAAAAAGTAACATATCAAACAAAATCAAAAAACATTTGGAAATCTCAATAGCCCTATAGCCATTTAAGTGAATGAATCAGTAAATTTTAAAATTTTCCGAAGATGGCCGAATAGGAACAGCTCCAGTCTCCAGCTCCCAGCGTGAGCGACACAGAAGACAGGTGATTTCTGCATTTTCAAATGAGGTACTGGGTTCATCTCACTAGGGAGTGCCGGACAATCTGTGCTGGTCAGCTGCTGCAGCCCGACCAGAGAGAGCTGAAGCAGGGCGAGGCATTGCCTCACCTGGGAAGCACAAGGGGGAAGGGAATCCCTTTTCCCAGCCAGGGGAACTGGGACACACAACACCTGGAAAAACCTGCCATTGCTGAGGCTTACGTAGGTAAACAAAGCCCTGGGAAGCTCCAACTGGGTGGAACCCACAGCAGCTCAAGGAGGCCTGCCTGTCTCTGTAGACTCCACCTCTGGGGACAGGGCACAGCTAAACAACAACAAAAAAAAAAAAAGCAGCAGAAACCTCTGCAGACGCAAATGACTCCGTCTGACAGCTTTGAAGAGAGCAGTGAATCTCCCAACATGGAGGTTGAGATGTGAGAAATGACAGACTGCCTGCTCAAGTGGGTCCCTGACCCCTGAGTAGCCTAACTGAGAGACATCCCCCACTAGGGGCAGACTGACACTGACACCCCACACCTTACACGGTGGAGTACACCCCTGAGAGGAAGCTTCCAAAGCAAGAATCAGACAGGTACACTCGCTGCTTAGCAATATTCTATCTTCTGCAGCCTCTACTGCTGATACCCAGGCAAACAGGGTCTGGAGTGGACCTCAAGCAATCTCCAACAGACCTACAGCTGAGGGTCCTGACTGTTAGAAGGAAAACTAACAAACAGGAAGGACACCCACACCAAAACCCCATCAGTACGTCACCATCATCAAAGACCAGTGACAGATAAAACCACAAAGATGGGGAAAATGCAGGGCAGAATAGCTGGAAATTCAAAAATAAGAGTGCATCTCCCCCTGCAAAGGAACGCAGCTCATCACCAGCAACGGATCAAAGCTGGACAGAGAATGACTTTGATGAGATGAGAGAAGAGCGCTTCAGTCCATCAAACTTCTCAGGGCTAAAGGAGGAATTATGTACCCAACCCAAAGAAACTAAAAATCTTGAAAAAAGAGTGGAAGAATTGACAACTAGAATAATTAATGCAGAGAAGGCCATAAACGAACTGACAGAGATGAAAACCGTGACACAAGAAAGACATGAAAAATGCACAAGCTTCAGTAACCGACTCGATGAACTGGAAGAAAGAGTATCAGT
>NW_022309200.1:0-3243 GCF_002776525.5 Piliocolobus tephrosceles
AGGATGGACTGAGGTAGCCAGGTTCCAAGATGACCCTCAATGATACTTGCTCCCTTGTGTTGTCCTCTCTACACTGAGGAGAACTGACCCATGCAATCAATAAGATACTTCAGGAATGTTGGAGGGTAACTTCCAATGCTAGGTCATAAATGACAAATGACATTGCAGCCTTCACCTTGCTATCTCCTAGATCACTTGCTGTAGTGGACATAAGCTTCCATGTTGTGAGGATATTCAAGAAGCTCTACCAAGAGGTTTATATGGCAAGGAGCTAATGCTGCCAATTGCCAGCATCAGCTTGCCATCCATGTGAGTGAACTATCTTGGAGAAGAATATTCTACCCACCCACCCCCATCAAGCCATCAGAAGACTACAGACCCAGGAAACATCTTGACTGCCAACCCCATGAGAGATTCCAACTCACAACTACCCAGATATGGTGCTTCTGAATCCCTGATTCACAGAAGCTGAGAGACAATAAATATTTGTTGTTGTTTTAAACTACTAAACCATGGGGTAATTAGTTATGCAGCAATAGATAATGAATTCAGATTTCAATAAAAATTCTAGGACATTTAGCAACCACATCTTCCAAATTATGCAAAATAAAGGTTCATGAAAATCTAATTTGATTTTGAAAAAGATTAGTAAAATGGAGAAATTTCCTTCCCAAGTGCTAATACAATCTAGAAAGCTATGGTAATAAATATAGCATGTAATTATATGGAAACAACAACATAATGGAATAGAATAAAAATTCAGAAAGTAAAAATAATGTCTAGTAAAGGTAGCACTATAAATCGATAGAGAAAAGAAACTATATTTCCAGAGAACATTAGGAAAACTAGCTCAACATATAGAGAAGAGTAAAATAAGTCATGTGATATACACACATAAATTCCATTTGGAATAAAATGTTCAACTTAAAAGGCAAATTTTAAAAACTAATAATAGAAAATGAAGGAAACATATGAGTGAGCTTAGGGCTAGAAAGACTTCTTAAGAAGGACCTAAAAGCACAAAATACTAAGTCCCTCAAAACGATGGGTTTAATTACTCAAAATTAAGAATTTCTGCTTGCAAAGGACACCATAAGCAAAATTAATGACAGACTAGAGAAGATATTTGCTCTATTTAAAGCCTACTAAGGAATTAATATTTAGCAGGTATAAGGAACACTTGCAAATTAACAAGGAAAAAAGCAGGAAACCTCAATGGAAAAATGGATAGAGGATATATGTAGGCAAATCCTTTAAAAAGAAGCTTAATGGCAAGTAAGTATTAAAATTCAAGAAATGTGCTAGGAATCAGAGAAATGACAATTGCAACAACATTGAGATATGATTTAATATCCATCAGATGCACATAAACTTGAAAATCCAGAGGAAATGGATAAATTCCTGGAAAGACACTGCCTCCCAAGTTTGAACCAGGAAGAAACAGTAATCCTGAACAGACCAATAAGGAGTAGTGAAATTGAATCAGGAGTAAAAAAATCCTTACCAAACAAAAAAAAGTCCTAGACCAGATGGATTCACAGCCAAATTCTACCAGATATACAAAGAAGGGCTGGTACCAATCCTACTGAAACTACTCAAAAAAATTAAGGAGGAGAAATTCCTCCTTAACTCATTCCATGAAACTGATATCATCCTGATACCAAAATCTGGCACAGACACAACAGAAAAAGAAAACTACAGACCAATAACCCTGATTAGCATAGATGCAAAAATCCTCAACAAAATTCTAGCAAACCAAATACAGCAGCACATCAAAAAGTTAATTCACTGTGATCAAGTGGGCTTTATTCCTGGAATGCCAGGATGGTTTAATTTATGCAAATCAATAAATGTGCTTCACCGCATAAACAGAATTAAAAACAAAACCCATATGATCATCTTAATAGATGAAATAAATGCATTCAATAAAATCCAACATCCCTTCATGATAAAAAAAAACCTTCAACAAAGTAAGAAACATACCTCAAAATAATAAGAGCTGTCTACAACAAAACCACAGCCAAAAACATGTTGAATGGGCAAAAATTGGAAGTCTTTCCCCTTAAGGAAAAAGACGGCCTGGTGTGGTGACTCACATCTGTAATCCCAGCACTTTGGGAGGCTGAGGTGGGCAGATCACCTGAGGTCAGGAGTTCGAGACCAGCCGGGCCAACATGGTGAAACCCCGTCTCTACTAAAAATACAAAAATTAGCTGGACATGGTGGCAGGTGCCTGTAATCCCCACTACTCGGAGGCCTAAGACAGGAGAATCGCTTGAACCCAGAGGCAGAGGTTGCAGTGAGCGGAGACCACGCAGGTTGCAGTGAGCTGAGATTGTGCCACTGCACTCCAGCCTGGGCAACAAAGAGCAAAACTCCATCTCAAAAAAAGAAAAAAAAAAAAGAACTGGAAAAAGACAAGGATATCCATTCTATCCACTCTCACCACTCCTATTCAACATAATGCTGAAAGTCCTAGCTAGAGCAATCAGGCAAGAAAAAGAAATAAAAGGTATCCAAATAGGAAAAGAGGAAGTTAAATTATCTCTCTTCACTGACAATATAATTGTACCTAGAAAACTCTAGAGATTCTGCCAAAGGACTCCTAGACCTGATAAACAACTTCAGCAAAGTCTCAGGATACAAAATCAACATACAAAAATCAGTAACATTTCTACACACCAATAACATTTAAGCTGACAGCCAAGTAAAGAATGCAATCCCATTTACGATAGCTACAAAAAAAAAAAAAAAAAAAAAAAAAAAAAACCTCGGAATACATCTAGGCATAAAAGTGAAAGATCTCTGCAAATGGAACTACAACACACTGCTGGAAGAAATCATAAATGACACAAACAAATGGAAAAGAATTTCATGCTCATGGGTTGGAAGAATCAACATTGTTAAAATGGCCATACTTCCCAAAACAACCTACAGATTGAATGCTATTCCTATCAAATTACCAACATCATCTTTCACAGAAGTGAAAAAAACTATTCTAAAATACATATGGAACCAAAAAAAAAAAGAAAAATATTAGCAACTCAACAACAACAACAAAAAAAAATGGGCAAAGCAGACAGTCAATTTCAGAGAGAAGGGAAATTAAAAAGCCAATTACCTAAAGAAATGAGTCTCAATCTTGAAGACAATTAGAAATGTAGGTTTTCTTTAAAAAGTATAAGTAGGCCGGGCGCGGTGGCTCAAGCCTGTAATCCCAGCACTTTGGGAGGCCGAGACGGG
>NW_022309201.1:0-4216 GCF_002776525.5 Piliocolobus tephrosceles
CGTATGCCTGTCACTTATACACCATCTGTTGTTCAGAAAGAACTTCAAGTTGAGTATTTGGACTCCTTGAGCCTTCTGCTGTTTGTCTCCGGGACGTTTAACACTCTTAAAAGGGGAAAACTGTCCAGTTCGATTTTGCTTCCTGGGACATTACAGGTGTTTCATAAGTTTGATGAAAGCATTCACTAAGGAGTGATTCCACTTTCTTTGGTGGTTGAGAAATACAGCGTCTGAGGGGCAGCATCAGGTCTTCCCATCAAGCTGAGGTCAGAGTCTCCCCACCCACGGACCTCACCCTCGCTCTCCCCTCACAAATCTGACCTCTGACTGTAACTGCCTTGGCCTCATTCCGTGGGTGTGGATGCTCCTGCTTGAAACGCACTTTCCAGCCCGCCAAATTCTTGGGAGAGTTTCTTCCACTCTCCAGGCGCTGAGAGCTACAAAGTTCAATCTGCCTTTCAGATTTTTTTTTTCTTCCCATTACTAACGGAAGAAATCAAGAAGCGCCGGGCAGAAGGGCCCTTCTCCCTCCAATCAGAGCCCAGCCCGGGGCCAGAGCAGGAAGCGCGGCGGTGGGATGCGCGGTGACAGCCCCTCGCGCCCCCGGACCCGCCGGCCACAGCAGAGGTCGGTGCGGCAGCTGCGCGACAGCCGTAGGCCCGCACTTCTCGCTTCCTCCCGCCGGGGATGTGAGAGGATAAATCACGGGGCCGGGGCAGTGCGCCCCCACCAACCACTTCCCCCGCACACGGACCCCCACTACACGCGCGTCTCTGGCGGGGTCGACCCAGACCAGCCACGGGGCGGCACACAGCCCCACTAGCAGGACGGCCAGGACCCACGCGTGCGGGTCCACGCAGCCACCTATATAGGTGACAAAACACTCAGTCGTTATGTGGGGCCGGAAAAGAGCCCCCACCCAGAGTCACGGACCCCCTAGTACGAGGGTCGGCGCAGTCCCCTGGTGAGTCTGGCGAAGCAGTCTCACTGCCAGGGAGGGCGGCGGAGTCTCCCACTCATGGTGACGCGGTCCCCGCCCCACGAGTGAGTCCTGGCAGGGCCCCCTCTGCCGCACGCGGGGACCAACCACGCCGCCGGGGGACCGGACAGAAGGCAGCGCCCAGGTCCATGCAGTTCCCTCCGCGGCAGACGGGAGGAGCCTGGAAGCAGTGGGGACCGGCCCCCACCCGCAGGGCTACTAGGACACCGCGCGGGCCCACGCGGTATTGCAGCAGGTCCGAAGCACCCGGTGCCACCCGAGGCCTAGACAAAGCCCAGACGCACGGACCCCGGATCCCCACCCCGGAACCTGCGGGGCCCAGCTCGTAGACGCCATGCCTGGGGCAGGGACCCCGTCGCTCGTCGAGCCGTCTCACCTCAGGCCGCCGCCTCGCAGCGTTCGCTCCTCGCCCCGGCGCCTGGGCCGACTGGAGCGCAGCTGAGCAGCCTACAGAGCCGGGATAGCCTCAACAATGGAGCCCCGGGGCGTGGCCGCCAGCGCCGCCGCCGCTGCCGCTTCAGCCCCTGTTCCCCGCTCAGGATCCGGCTCCGATCAAGGAGCTGCAGCTGGCTCCGGGCTGCGGCCGGGACACACAACGCACAGGCGCACACGACCCCTCCCGCCGCCCCGCTCCCCGGCCAATGGGGAACGAGCTATGCGGAGGGGCGTGGCTTGGGGGAACAAAGGGAAGTTGGGTGGGTCGGCGCTGGGACTGCGTGTACGGGGTTCCGCGGGAGGACCGGACCCAAGAGCTGGCCGGATCCTGGCATCCTAGAAGACCCAGCTCAACGTCCACCTGGAGTCTACTCTTCAGGACGCGCTCATCTCAAGCCCAGAACTCAGGCTTTTAGGGCAGAGAGCGAGAGACAGGCTTGCTTTCCAAAAAGGGAAACTGAGGTCCAAGGAATAGGATTGCCCGAAGTCACGTAGTCCCATTCACTCGTTCACCTTGTCATTCAGAAAACATTTGGAAGCACGTATGGTGGGCGTTAGGAGTGAAGTAGGGTCGGGCGCGGTGACTTGCGCCTGTAATCTCAGCACTTTGTGGGGCTGAGGCAGGTAGATCACTTGAGGCCAGGAGTTCGAAACCAGCCTGGTCAACAAGATGAAACCCCGTCTCTACTAAGAATACAAAAACTTAGCAGATCGTGATGGCTTGTACCTGTGGTCCCAGCTACTAGGAAGGCTGAGGCAGGAGAATCGTTTGAACCCGGGAGGTGGAAGTTACAGTGAGCTGAGATCCTGCCACTGCATGCACTCCAGCCTGGGCGAAAGAGTGAGACTCTGTCTCCAAAAAAAAAAAGTAATAGATGGGAAGTAGAAGCGAACTTAGGCCTTCCCTGAAGGAGCTCGGCCAAGGAGTACCTGAAATGTCTCTGCATCTCTTTAAGGTCTGATAAAGGAACCAGGAGCGAGCACTAAT
Source organism: Piliocolobus tephrosceles (assembly GCF_002776525.5). Classification (NCBI taxonomy): domain Eukaryota; kingdom Metazoa; phylum Chordata; class Mammalia; order Primates; family Cercopithecidae; genus Piliocolobus; species Piliocolobus tephrosceles. Next base: position 2,424 of record NW_022309201.1, read on the forward strand.
CACTTCCCTTTCCTGCCTCAGAGCTTTCATGTGTTTGCTGTTCCCCGCCTGAAATGCCAAGTACTAATGCATTTATTTATAGAAATGCGGTCTCCCTATGTTGCCCAGGCTGGTCTCAAACTCCTGGCCTCCAACTATCCTCTCGTCTCAGCCTCCCAAAGTGTTTGGATTATGGGCATGAACCACTGTGCCCAGCCCTGATCATCCCTAAAACCTCTTTCCTCATCTTATTTGAGCTTCCTGCATCATGTGCCCCCACACCCTTGGTTTTCCTGTACCTCCATAGCTGCTTCTCTGTGGGTACCGGGGACCCACCCCCTTCTCTGCCCAACTTGTATATGTCTGGGCTGAGGCCAAATGCCCTTCCATTTGCAGTGGGCACTGCCACAGGAAATCTCATGCCCTTTTCGGCTTCACAAACCATCCACATGCCCTGCTGCCTGCCAGAGACATCCATCCCAGTCAGATGCCCAGCCCTCACCTTTCCCAAAGCCCCAGCTGGACACAGGGAAGCATCTGAAATTTTCCGCGGGCCAAAACATCGCTCTTCCCACACACACCTACACACTCATCACTCCCACACACACCTACACACTCATCACTCCCACACTCGCACCCACCACTGAAAGCCTGGCCCCTAATCTGATTTGCCTAACAAGGTCCCCGGTTGAACAACACATGCTTCCCTACCTCTCCCCTGCTAAGGCCCCACCGTGTTCTGGGATGTACTCAGGGATCAGGAGAACAAAACCTCAGGGAGTGAAAGGACATTCTAGGGTGCAGGCCTTTGCATCCCCCTCCATGCCCTCACCCCTGCCTGACACACCCTCACCCCTGTACCTGGCCAGCTCATACCAACCCTTAAAGTCTCACCAAATTCAGTGGTGGCAGCCACACCCTAAAGTGACTGAACGCCCAATGACCTATGCCCTTGTGTAGTCTTCCTGACCTTGGGTACGAACAAAACCGGCGACTGTCTTTTAACCCATGGAGCCTGGCAAAAGCAATGGGATGTCACTGTCAGAGTGCATCACCTTTGCACACTGGAGAGAGAGGTTTTGCCTGCAGGTGCTGCAGGAGGGAGATGCTGTGCTGAGAAAGGACCTTTGGAGGGGCCCCGTAGGTAAGGAAGCAAAAAGGTGAACACTTGCCAAGTGGGTCCGAGGAAATGAATTCTGCCAATAACCTCAGCAGACCTGGAAATGGATTCTGCCCTGGTTGAGCCTCAGATGAGGATGCAGCCCAGCTGCTTAGCGTGAGATCCCAAACACTGGACCCACTAAAATGTGCTCAACTCCTAGCTTGCCAAAATTGGCTTAAAGGTGTGTGTTGTTTCAAGCTTCTAAGTTTTTAGTTATTGCCTAGGAAAGTGTTAAAATATGAGACAATAACTTAGGTCCCCTCCCCATCACACACATTCTTCTTTCTGGCATTCATCACAATTATACTTACTGATTTAAAATCTCCCCCTTGGCTGGGTGCAGTGGCTCAGGAGTTCCAGACCAGCCTGGCCAACATGGTGAAGCCCCATCTCTACTAAAAATACAAAAATCAGCTAGACGGGGTGGTGCAACCCTGTAATTCCAGCTACTCGGAAGGCTGACGCAGGAGAATTTGCTTGAATCCAGGAGGTAGAGGTTGCATTGAGCCGAGATTACACCATTGCACTCCAGCCTGAGTGACAAGAACAAAACTCTGTCTCCAAAAAAAAAAAAAAAATTGTCTCTTGCCACTAGCATGAAGGTCCCATGAGAAGAAAAATGGAAACTCTTGCTCATAACAGTGCCCCAAAT
>NW_022309203.1:0-1011 GCF_002776525.5 Piliocolobus tephrosceles
ACAGGACCAGTGTGCTATGAAAAATATTATTATTGGCCGGGCGCAGTGGCTCAAGCCTGTAATCCCAGCACTTTGGGAGGCCGAGACGGGCGGATCACGAGGTCAGGAGATCGAGACCATCCTGGCTAACACTGTGAAACCCCGTCTCTACTAAAGAATACAAAAAACTAGCTGGGCGAGGTGGCGGGCGCCTGTAGTCCCAGCTACTCCTGAGGCTGAGGCAGGAGAATGGCCTAAACCCGGGAGGCGGAGCTTGCAGTAAGAAAAATATTATTATTGAGAACAATAAAAAGAAATAAATGGTAGTTACTGGAGATATATTGTCTAGCTAGTTCTGTCTTTGTTGAATGCCTGAAAAAAGTCTGGGGAGAGCTTTGTTCTATGGGCTAGAAGGTATTTTATGTAAAAAGTCCTTCTGTTCTTGCGTGCTTGAGAGTTCCCAGGTACAGGACATAACTACTGTTTCTCCCAAATAACTTTGCTAGAATGAGATGTAGACAATTAATTGTGTAGATGTCTATCATGTATCATGTGTCCTGTTCTACAGACATGATTCTTCCTCTAGAAGAAATTTGAGACTAGGAAATGAGCAGAGGCTCATTCTCCTTGTTCTTTGTGTAAGTTGGCTTATGACGAGAGTCACCATCAAGGCCAATGTTTAGTATTACCCAGGAGATTAGGAACCACATAAAGAGGGTAATAGGTCTAAACCAGGGAGCCAAAAAATGACTCTTACAAATTAAGAATAGTTTGCAACTGTTTAAAATAATCCTGGTGTACTTTTTATGCCTAATTCAGATCCACATCTTAGAGCCAGCAACCATCCAAATGGTGGAGTTCTTTGGGACTTGACATGATTTTAAAAGGTCACCTCAGGCAAATTATAACTGGCACCTCTTTCTTATCAGAGACCAAACATGCAGTTTTGAATCATCAGTGAAGCAATTTCCCATGGCAGCTCCTTGGTGACTTTCTTTCTGGGTGAACTCTGTGAATTATTTACTTTTCCTC